>NC_071122.1:25782500-25835000 GCF_024256425.1 Clarias gariepinus
CCAGTGACGTCCTGGGCTCTAAAGTCTTTACTCAGTAATAACACACCTCTGGGATAAGCAGTGTGTGACATCACTGCAGAAGACAGAGCGCTGACGTTCTCGACGTGTCCTGGTGTCCAGGTTCGTGTGTCCCTTCCAGAACGCAGTGCACAGGGAACGCGATGGCGGAGGCCAACATAGGACAGAAGACTTGAGCTTTTCAATCCTCTATTCAATCCTTTGTTTAAATACAAGCTGCTCTTTAGATACAAACTCTACAGCCTTGTTCTCTTGTGGTTTTCTCCTACACACGGGGTCACACAGGGGTCAGGAGGAACCTAACCAGGAGCCTGTGATGGATGAGTGTGTGATTACACAGAACTCAGGTACCTGAGTGTGTGTGTGTGTGTGTGTGTGTGTGTAGAATGCTCATTGGTATAATTATGTATATAAAATCAACAATTATCTAAAGAGTTTAAAATGCCATATAGTTATCATATATTTGTAATGTACTGTAATATATTTTATCTCATAAATTATTACAATTGTCTTTATTATCACACTTTACAATGTGAGCTGTAGAGGAACAATGCATAATAATTCACAATTAATAAACCAGGCATCAAAAAGATTTTTTTATGTGCAGAGTGAAGTGTAATGAAGAGAGCTGAACTAATAAAAATAAATACAAATCATAATATAACATATACAACATATTCATATATACGAGGTGGTATAAAAAAATCTGAGAGAAGTTTCTAACAAGGCAACAGGTGGCAGCACAGGGCTGCACACACACACACACACACACACACACACACAGAGTCCCAGGAGTCACCGACCCCCATAAATCAGTGAGCCAGGAGACATGGTGCTCTGAAGTTCTGCGTGAAACTGGGCAAATCTGCCACAGAGACGTTAGAAATGATTCGGCAACGTTCACGGCGATGCTGCAACAAGTTGGTGTTTTGAGTGAAACGTTGCCGGAAGACAACGAGGGATCAGGAAGACCTTCAATGAAGATGCTGAAACCATTCAGGAACGTATGCGTGATGACCGTCGGAGAACAGTCCACAACATCGCTGCCGTTGTCGGTGTGTCATACGGAACAGTCCAGGCCACATGTTGCTGTTGAGTTCGTCCCCAGACTGCTGACCCAGGAGCAGAAGGAACATCACCCTAAAGGGCTCCGTCCCTGTGTGGTGTGCTGTGGAGCACTGGGTCTTCTGGGGGCTTTCTATCACAGCCAGCGGGCTTTATTGTGAGTTCGGACCCTGTGGGCGTGTGTAAGCCTCGGGTGTCACTATTTTACTGGGGTCTCGCTGATAATCAGTGTTCTTCAGCTCATTTACTGGCGCGGGTGAGACTGCTGTGGCTGATCGGGGTGTATTTCAGTGTGTTTCTTTTTGTTTTCAGGACAACTTTTATATCTACGCTAAATGAGTTTATTGTATATATGAGTGTAAATGTGTATTGAGGAAGAGCCTCAGAAATAAAACCAGACAACACCATGTCTTAACATAATTCTTTTTATAGCAGATTCAATTCTTTAAAAAAAATAAACAATTAAGAATTAATTCTACTTTAACACCTTCAGTTCAGTTCAGGATTTCAACTGAATTAATTTTAACGTTCTTCATCAACACGCCAGCAGTCGGTCGGCCTTCGAGTGTTCATCAGCCTGCAGCGTTCAGTTTGTTCATTAAAGAAAAATAAACTGCATCTCTTTCTCTCTCTCTCTCTCACACACACACACACACACACACACACACATGAACACACACCCTGATGAACCCTTTCAACCACAGCTGGAAGTCCTGAGATCCTTTTTCATTATTTTTACCTAAACTAGGTTTATAAAGTATCTCTTGAGAAACAGAAACCATGTGCAAGTTCCCAAGCACGGCTCATTTTCAGATAACCACGCCCACCAACGGGAAGTGCTGTCTGAATGGTGAAAGAGCGCCCCCTAATGCAGCCTGCGCTAAATCTTACAGTAATGCAGCTCGACCACTGCACACACATTTACAGGGGCGCCAGTACTTTTGCCATGAACACCTTGGGTTATTTATGGAATCATTTTCTTTCTGTTAGCTCGTTAATATGAAGTGATTGACTGACACACACACACACACACACTTACAGGAACCCAGTAGAGAATCCCGATGTTCTTCTCCACAGTTGTTGTGTTAAATCTCCTGAGAAATCAATAAAGCCCTTCATGTCCAGGGGGATAAATAATACATTTCTTCTTTCTTCTTCTGCCAACCGAACAGCGAGGATTTCCACAAATTGAGTTTACTGTGTGACATCATCGGCTACTTTGGCTAATTAACAGCATGTTGAACTTTAATTCAGGGGAAGTTCTCAGGAGTTCCCAGAATGTTTGGAGAGAACGTTTCGATTCCAGAGAAAGAGATGAAAGGAGTGAAGAAAGACCTCGAGACTTTTTTTCTCCTGTGTGTGAGCGAGACTAGACAAGGCTGCAGGACCGAGTAGGACAGAGTAGGACCCTGAGAACCCCGATGGATATCTGATGTTCTCCTCAGAGAGCGTAGTGCTTCAGAGCTTTCTGCCTCATGACGTCCCACAGCAGCATGCTGAGCACGGTGTGAGGCGCCAGACGCATGAACACAGGACCCATCCCCTTATACAGACCCAGAACCCCCTCGGTACGGCTCACCTTCACCAGGCAGTCCAGGAACCCGGAGTAGAACCGGCCCTGAGGAGAAGCAGAACAGAGTCACACAAAAGACTCTACACTAACCCATATCAGCTTCTATTCCTCACACACACCTTCTTCAGCTCGTCCACAGGCTGGTTGTAAAGCCTCGTGCTGATGACGTCGAACGGCGTCATGGTGATCGCCACGGCAACGCCGCTAACTGTGGCCGCCATCAGAGCGACGAGCCAGCTGTCGGGACTGAAGCGCTGTGTGTGTGTGTGTGTGTGTGTGTGTGTGTGTGTGTGTGTGTGTGTGAGAGAGAGACAGAGACAGAGAGAAAGCGATTAACACGATTCCTGCTTTGAAGTTACCTAAAAAGTGTGTGTGTGTGTGCGTGTGTGTGTGTGTGTGTGGCCTCACCTGCGTCTGCATGAGCCACTCTTTGGCTGAGCTGAAGGTGCCGAGCTGAGCCGCTGAGCCCACCATGACCCTCGGTACGGCACCGTTCACGCCGCGCCACAGACCCGCCACGCCCTCGCGCCTGTAGATGGTCAGGAAGGCGCTGGAGATTCCCTGAGAACCGTCACACTCAGTCAGCAACTGGCTCCTCATATCACACACTCACATCACACTCATACACTACCCGAGGTCCCTGTAAGTGTGTGCGTGCGTGTGTGTGTGTGTGTCAGGAGATTCGATGGTGTTTAGACTCTCGAGGAGTACCTGTGGCTACTTTCTCTCGCTCAGCGTCTCTCAAACGTTTCTTTCAGCGATTAACAAAGTGAAAGGAAACGCTTCCAAAACAAATCCACAGATTAACACTGTTTAATTGGGACAAAAGTAATGGCGCCCTGCAAATCAATTAATCTGAAGAACTGGTTCAGAACATTCGGACTTATCAACATTAACACCATTAATGAGATCACTCCTGCGTCCTGGCTTTACTTTCCTCCCGCCTCTGCGGTGTTACTTTGGTGTTTTTTTAAATGTTTGTTTTATTTTGTTTGTGTTTGTATAAATGTACAGTGTAATTTTTTGTAGCTTTATGTTTTGATGATTATAATGTGCTGTTATTGTTAATTGTTTTACGGTGACATTTTATTGTACAGAGACAGCAGATGAGAAATGGCTGTTTGCTACGTTTATAGGTTTGTGAGTTAATGCTCGATGTCCCAGTTAAATAAACAAACAAACAAACAAACAAACAAACAATCGTGTGTCTGTGGTGGCTGCAGTGGCCGAGCTGCGTTACTGGAGGGTTTGGCGCACGCCGAAGCTGAACAGCGAGTTTTGTGGGCGTGGCTTAACGAAACCAAGCAGAAATAAATCTAAAAGAAATGTTGAGTTTTACAGCCACAGGATGAGCGACAATAAACAAACAAACAAATAAACAAACAAACAAATAAATAACCCAGTATTAAGCAAGGGTGATCGATTGGTAACAATCTCAGATACTCTGATGCAGATTTTATCCGCGACTCTGTGTGTGTGTGTGTGTGTGTGTGTGTGTGATAAACACTCTAATTACATTACACATGTTAAAGTACTTGTTTTAAAGTGAAACACTCTGACTGCTCTTAATCAGCTCGAGAGGAGCAACTGTGTGAGGAGAAAACACACTGAGCAGCAAAACATATCACATGTTTGATAACAAGTTCACACACACACACACACACACACACACACGCACCTGACTTAGCTCTTTTTATCAGTCCTGCTCTAACCGGTCAGAAACTCCCAGATTAGACTGCGCTTAAAAAAAAAACCTATGTTTGATCAAAGATCAACTGCAACTTTTGTGCTTACAGTGTGTGTGTGTGTGTGTGTGTGTGTTTAAAGCTGTCCTGTCATCAGTGCCTGGTAAATCCGTCACACCTCTGTTTGCTGACGTGTGATTGGCTGCAGCTGCTGACTGGTGGGAAACATGTGACGGTGCCTGGTTGTGGAATCATGCACGTATACACACACACGCAGGCACACACACACACACACACACACGCACATGCACGCACGCACACGTATGCACAAGATTTCCTCAGTGCACTTGAGGGTCATTGTCATGAAACAACTTCTCAAGGATGTGTGTGTGTGTGTGTGTGTGTGTTGCAACTGAACTTTTGGCCTTTTTCTCTTTAAACTTGTGCAACTTTATAGATACCCAACTCTCTCTCTCTCTCTCTCTCTCACACACACACACACACACACACAGTTATTTCAAACTAAGCACTGTGAAATCCCTGACCTGACTCACACTTCACTGGAAAATTCCTCTCAACTGTGCACACCCCATACACACACACACAAACCCCATACACACACAGACACACACACACACACACAAGCCCAACAGTGATGATGATGATTGATGTTCTCTGACAGTTTGTTGAACATTAAAGTAAAGTCTTCATGTTCAATGTAATCTTGTGTGTATCTCATTCCTGTACACTCTCACACACACACACACACACACACACACACGTCCCACCTGCTCGTTAAGACATTAACCAGGACTGTCTGTCTGTCCGGTGAACTGAATCACTGAGTCGACTCAAAAAAACAAGTGAATCAGTCAAAATAAAACAGGAATTAAATCTGAATGTTTTGATCCTCACCTGGTGGTTGTGCTGGTGACCCACAGCGATGGCTTTCACTGTCTGAGCCTGCAGGTGTGTCTTTACCTGTGAACACAACACACACCCCCCACACACACACACACACACCACACACACACACACACCACACACACACACACCACACACACACACACACACCACACAATGAAAGAAAGTCACAATTCTACTTTTCACCTGTGTGTGTGTGTGTGTGTGTGTGTGTGTGTGTGTGTGTGTGTGTGTGTGTGTGTGTTTGTGTGAGTAAAAGAGTGTGTGAGTGTGTGCATTTGAGTAAGTGAGAGTGTGAGTTTTTGTGTGTGTGAGAGTGTAGCAGTGTGTGTGTGAGAGAGCGTATGTGAGTGCGAGTGTGTGTGTGAGTGTGCAAGTGTGTGTGTGTGTGTGTGTGAGAGAGAGAGTGTGTGAGTGTGCGAGTGTGTGTGTGTATCTGTGAGAGTGTGTGTGTGTATCTGTGAGTGTGTAAGAGAGAGTGTGTGAGTGTGTGTGAGTGTGCTAGTGTGTGTGTGAGTGTGTGTGTGTGTGTGCGCGCGAGTGTGTGTGTGTGTGTGTGTGTGTGAGAGAGAGAGTGTGTGTGAGTGTGTGTGTGTCTGTGAGAGTGTGTGTGTGAGAGAGTGTGTGAGTGTGTGTGAGTGTGTGTGTGTCTGTGAGAGTGTGTGTGTGAGAGAGTGTGTGAGTGTGTGAGTGTGTGTAAGAGAGTGTGTGAGTGTGTGTGTGTGCGCGAGTGTGTGTGAGAGTGAGTGTGAGTGTGTGTGTGTGTGCGAGTGTGTGTGTGTGTGTGTGTGTGAGAGAGTGTGAGTGTTTGTGAGTGTGTGTGTAAGAGAGAGTGTGTGAGTGTGTGAGTGTGCGAGTGAGTGTGAGTGTGTGCGAGTGTGTGTGTGTGTGTCTGTGAGAGTGTGTGTCTGTGAGAGTGTGTGTCTGTGAGAGTGTGTGTGTGAGTGTGTGAGTGTGTGTGAGTGTGTGTGCGAGTGTGTGTGTGTCTGTGAGAGTGTGTCTGTGAGAATGTGTGTGTGCGAGTGTGTGTGTGCGAGTGTGTGTGCGAGTGTGTGCGAGTGTGTGTGCGAGTGTGTGTGTGCGAGTGTGTGTGTGCGTGTGTGTGTCTGTGAGAGTGTGTGTGTGAGAGAGTGTGTGAGTGTGTGTGTAAGAGAGAGTGTGTGAGTGTGTGTGTGTGTGTGTGCGAGTGTGTGTGCGAGTGTGTGTGTGTGTGTGTGAGAGAGAGAGTGTGTGAGTGTGTGTGAGTGTGTGTGTAAGAGAGAGTGTGTGAGTGTGTGTGCGAGTGTGTGTGTGTGTGTGTGTGAGAGAGTGTGTGAGTGTGTGTGAGTGTGTGTGTAAGAGAGAGTGTGTGAGTGTGTGTGTGCGAGTGAGTGTGAGTGTGTGCGAGTGTGTGTGTGTGTGTGAGACAGAGAGTGTGTGAGTGTGTGTGTGTCTGTGAGAGTGTGTGTGTGAGAGAGTGTGTGTGTCTGTGAGAGTGTGTGTGTGAGAGAGTGTGTGAGTGTGTGTCTGTGAGAATGTGTGTGTGCGAGTGTGTGTGAGTGTGTGTGCGAGTGTGTGAGTGTGTGTGTGCGAGTGTGAGTGTGTGTGTGTGTGAGTGTGTGTGCGAGTGTGTGAGTGTGTGTGTGCGAGTGTGTGTGCGAGTGTGTGAGTGTGTGTGTGCGAGTGTGTGAGTGTGTGTGTGCGAGTGTGTGAGTGTGTGTGCGTGTGTGTGCGAGTGTGTGTGCGTGTGTGAGAAAGTGTGTGAGTGTGTGTGTGTGTGTGCCCTTTCACCCAGTGCCCTTTCCCTCGGCACTGACGTCTCCTTTCTCCACTTCACCTCTCTTGTGAATAACACACCACTCAGCAGCCGGGACGTCATCAAACCTCCATCAATGTGTGTGTGTGTGTGTGTGTGTGTGTGTGTGTGTGTGTCCCAACACGTATCATGATAATAATCAATTCGCACTAATAATCACCACCCTGACACATTATTTCCTGTATTTCCTGTTTTCACTTCACTCCAGGAAGAAGATATATTTAGTCACCCAGATACACAGTAGCACCCAAACACTCAAGTGTGTGTGTGTGTGTGTGTGTGTGTGTTTAGTGTTCCAGCTGGCCTGAGAAAAGAGAGAGCGCACTCGGTCACTGATATATGAGACAACATACGGCCAGATTGCGACCTCACTGCAGCGTGCGCATTGCTGTTGCTACGTGGAGGGAAAAAAGGGCGGAGCCACCTGAGTGATGTCAGCATCTCGTTAGTGCACGACAAACATCCAGGCTCTATACCGTCACTATGGAATGTGTGGGCGAAGGGTGTGAAGATGCACAGGGTGTGTTCTGAGGGTGTGTTCTGTGTTCTGAGGGGTCCGGTCTCTTCTCGGGTCAAATAAACAAAATCTCATTTCATCAGTGCAAAATAGAGACAAGTTTAACACTTCACACACACACACACACTTTTATACGGACGCGTGTCGTCCAGTGTCTTGAACAGGTGATGATCCTTAGACCTGGACTAAAGAAGAAACTCAAGGAAACAGAAAAACAATCATCAGCGCCCAATTAGAACCTCTAGGCGGTTATGATGTCGGGGGTGTGGCCTAGAGATCAAAGGCAGAGTGTGTACTTTACTCTCATCTCAGATCGATCTGTTCTATCTGTATATTTTACTTCTTGTTGAAATACTGACTTACTCCGGAGTGTGTGTGTGTGTGTGTGTGTGTGTGTACACAAGTGATGACTCCATGTGTGCGATGCCAAACTGGACGTAACACACTTCCATTACTCACATCCGATCTTCTGGTGTCTGATGTTGGTGAGACCATGTGACCTGTAGCCTCAGTTTCTTGTTCTTAGCTTTTAAGATCGACACCTGGTACGATCTTCTGCTGCTGTAGAACATCTGCTTCAAGGTTCGACGTGTTCAGAGATGCTCTTCAGCAGACCTCAGGTGTAACAAGATGTGATTAGAGTTCCTGTTGCCTTTCTATCAGCTCCAACCAGTCTGGTCGTTCAACTCTAACCTCTGACCTCTGGCATCAACAAGGCCTTTTGGTAGTGTGTGAAAATCCCAGTAGATCAGCAGTTTGGGAAATACTCAGACCGGCCTGTCCATGACCATGACCATGCCACGCCCAGAGTTTCTTAAATCACCTTTCTCATTCTGATGTTCAGTTTGAACTTGACCATGTCTACATGACTAATTGCACTGAGGTATTAATAATTAATGAGCAGTTGAACAGGTGTACCTAATGAAATGGCCAGTGAGTTGATCTTTGCACAGATAGGTTAAAGTGCTGGTGAAACCGCATGAGTTAATTATTTTGATATAATTCATTATTAATGAGTCTCACACACACACACACACACACACAGCAAAACGTCGGAGTGTGATGAATGCAGCGCTGTAAACTCACCAGGTAAGCAGGAGAGGCGATGAAGGCCCCTAAAGCCCCAGCAGCTGCCCCCGATGCCACGTTACCGCCGGGCACGTCCGTGATCCCTGAGACCTGCGTGTACGAGTAGAAGCTGAGCCGGATGCCGTTCATGAGCGCCTGATAGAGCAGTCCGGCGCCGAGGCCCTTCTGCAGGCCGCGCAGCCCATCCGTCAGTCCCACTAGCCAGAGAGCCTGCAGCACCCCTCGGTAGTGCGGTTTATACGAGCCGCGCGCCTGTAGCTCCCCCTGCAGCTGGAGGCGAGTCTTCACCACCTCCAGCGGGTTGGTGAACACACAGGCGCCGCAGCATGCCAGAGACCCCAGCGTGAAGTCCAGGGGCGGCCACAATGCCCGGGGGCGGTTACCATCTGACCTCGAAGGAGCACAGGACAGAGGAGGAATGGAGCTCTGGGTCATGAATGGCATGACTGAGGGGCGTGGTTTGGGATCCACCGCCGTGTCCATGACAACGACGACGACGACGATGATGATGATGATGATGGGTCGTCCAGCTTACACAGTGAGACGTCTCCTAAAGAGTCCAGGAAGCAGCACGGTGTAGCGTGAGAACGTCACCGGCCCTGGATACCACAACCTGAGGAATGATTTTAGCGCAGGACGCCGGAGTCACATGACACCCTGGAGACGCGGAAACCTCAGTGATGAAACGCAGGGGAGCGAAAGTCAGGCATGTGGGACTCCGGAGAACCGCGTTTCCATCTCAGGAGGACTTCTGTGGCACAGAGCAAACCATGAGACAAGTGAGACGAAGATGCAGACAAGGAGGACTGAGTGTGTGTGTGTGTGTGTGTGTGTGTGTGTTGAATTAAACTGTTACAAAGAAAGTGATGTGTTTGTCACTCATCATCATCATCATCATCACTCATTATGTTTATAAACATTTGATCCCTGCAGTAACATCTTCCATTAAAACATTTCACTCTAGTAATAAATGATCTGATCCTTAGTGTGTGTGTGTGTGTGTGTGTCAGCACTTTACTAGCTCACACACACACACACACACTACAGTGTAAAAGTGACCGAGTCGGAATTTAAACCTCTCGATCAGATTAATGTAATATAATAAATAACTTATAGAATTATTTTATACTGAGCAAAGAGATTCACTCACCCTGTCAGCGCGTCTCTTACACACACACACACACACACTCTCTCTCTCTCACACACACACACACACCCGCACACAGCGCCGTGAGAGTAAACACGCTCCTAAAACATCACCGCCCTGGCCCCGCCCCGTTCCCCCTCCCAGCCAATCACATACCGCGATCCTGTCGGCACTTCCGCATTGCCCCCTTCCTCCAGCCAATCAGATTCGGAGTTACACCTTCCTATCGGTTCAATGTCAAGTGCGTGACCGACCCTGCGGAAAACACTCACCGAGCTCACACACACTCACACACACACACACTCACACTCCTCACCGAGCTCACACACACACACACACACACACACACACTCCTCACCGAGCTCACACACACACACACACACTCCTCACCGAGCTCACACACACACACACACACACACTCCTCACCGAGCTCACACACACACACACACACTCCTCACCGAGCTCACACACACTCACACACACACACTCCTCACCGAGCTCACACACACTCACACACACACTCCTCACCGAGTTCACACACACTCACACACACACACACACACTCCTCACCGAGCTCACACACACACACTCACACACACTCCTCACCGAGTTCACACACACACTCACACACACACTCCTCACCGAGCTCACACACACACTCACACACACACTCCTCACCGAGCTCACACACACTCACACACTCCTCACCGAGTTCACACACACACACACTCCTCACCGAGTTCACACACACACACACACTCCTCACCGAGTTCACACACACACACACTCCTCACCGAGTTCACTCACACACTCCTCACCGAGTTCACACACACACACACACACACACTCACACACACACACACACACACACCTCACCGAGCTCACACACACACACACACACACACACACACACTCCTCACCGAGTTCACACACACACACACACACTCCTCACCGAGTTCACTCACACACTCCTTACCGAGTTCACACACACACACACTCACACACACACACACTCCTCACCGAGCTCACACACACACACACTCACACACACTCCTCACCGAGTTCACACACACACTCACACACACACTCCTCACCGAGCTCACACACACTCACACACTCCTCACCGAGTTCACACACACACACACTCCTCACCGAGTTCACACACACACACACTCCTCACCGAGTTCACACACACACACACACTCCTCACCGAGTTCACACACACACACACTCCTCACCGAGTTCACTCACACACTCCTCACCGAGTTCACACACACACACACTCACACACACACACACACACTCCTCACCGAGCTCACACACACACACTCACACACACACACACACACTCCTCACCGAGCTCACACACACACACACACACTCCTCACCGAGCTCACACACTCCTCACCGAGCTCACACACACACACACACACACACACACTCCTCACCGAGCTCACACACACACACACACTCCTCACCGAGCTCACACACACACACACACTCCTCACAGAGCTCACACACACACACACACTCCTCACCAAGCTCACACACACACACACACACACACACTCCTCACCGAGCTCACACACACACACACTCCTCACTGAGCTCACACACTCCTCACAGAGCTACACACACACACACACACACTCCTCACCGAGCTCACACACACACACACACTCCTCACCGAGCTCACACACACACACACACTCCTCACCGAGCTCACACACACACACACACACACACTCCTCACCGAGCTCACACACACACACACACACACACACACTCCTCACCGAGTTCACACACACACACACTCCTCACCGAGTTCACTCACACACTCCTCACCGAGTTCACACACACACACACTTACACACACACACACACACACTTCTCACCGAGCTCACACACACACACACACACTCCTCACCGAGCTCACACACTCCTCACCGAGCTCACACACACACACACACACACACACACACACACACACACACTCCTCACCGAGCTCACACACACACACACACACACTCCTCACAGAGCTCACACACACACACACACACACACTCCTCACCGAGCTCACACACACACACACTCCTCACTGAGCTCACACACTCCTCACAGAGCTCACACACACACACACACACACACACACACTCCTCACCGAGCTCACACACACACACACACTCCTCACCGAGCTCACACACACACACACACTCCTCACCGAGCTCACACACACACACTCCTCACCGAGCTCACACACACACTCCTCACCGAGCTCACACACACTCCTCACCGAGTTCACACACACACTCCTCACCGAGCTCACACACACACACACACACACACACTCCTCACCAAGCTCACACACACACACTCCTCACCGAGCTCACACACACACACACACACACACACTCCTCACCGAGCTCACACACACACACACACTCCTCACCGAGCTCACACACACACTCCTCACCGAGCTCACACACACTCCTCACCGAGATCACACACACACTCCTCACCGAGCTCACACACACACACACACACACACACTCCTCACCAAGCTCACACACACACACTCCTCACCGAGCTCACACACACACACACACACACACACTCCTCACCGAGCTCACACACACACACACACTCCACACCGAGCTCACACACACACTCCTCACCGAGCTCACACACACTCCTCACCGAGTTCACACACACACTCCTCACCGAGCTCACACACACACACACACACACACACTCCTCACCAAGCTCACACACACACACTCCTCACCGAGCTCACACACACTCCTCACCGAGTTCACACACACTCCTCACTCCTCACCGAGCTCACACACTCCTCACGTTTCCCACACTTCACTCGTCCCGCCATGTTCTTTTAAATCAAACAGCTCAGAAACATCATGTAAAGTTAAATCTGTGGTGAATGAGCTCAGAATGACTGATTTAGTTCACTCGTTCAGCTACTGGGAGATCACATGACATAAAGTCTTAATCAGGCGGGATCAGTCCTGGACTTCCAACTGAACTAAAGAAGTTCATTATAATTCCTGCACAAGATTTATTGGGAAGATATCTGGAGATAATAAACACACACACACACACACACACACTTCACAAGAGAAGACAAAAAGATTCTTAACTCCCCTAAAAGTCCATCTCCTTCACACCTCGGTGTATCTCACTGCTTTAGTGTTAAAGTTATAATTTTTATTATGAAACTTTATAAAATAAACCTCTCGAACAAGTAATTACTTTGTTTAATGTAAAATTCCTTATTCTTAAACAAAGCTTTCTAAAGTCACAGCTGTCTCTCGTCTTTATATGGAAATGAGCTTCTTTTTCAAATTTTCAAAAATTTTTTATTTCATTGTATTCTATGTTGTATTCAATTAAGTTATTGCAATTTTAAAAAATCTGCCATATTAAGTTACTTGAAGCATTATTATACTCAAACCTTTCATTGTTATTCTGTGGAACCTTTTGCAATGTTCTACTAAAAGAAATAAGAACATTTGGTCTTCAGATTGCTGTTAATTATTTGCTCAGGAAAATAGTCAAATTTATGTATGAAAAAAATCCAGGGATGGCACATGGCTAGCAACTTGGCTAGCTTATTAGTCATTAGCTGGCTAAAAAAAATAAGCTTAAACCTGAATATAAACTTTACACAAGTGATGTAGGTTAATAAAATAGATGAATTAGATTAATTAAGAAAAGGAGGAGAGAAAAGGGGGAAAACTACTTAAAAAAACCCAAATCAGTAAATTCCGTATTGCACTAAAGGGGAAGGTACAGCATGTGAGTCACGACTGAATTTACACTGACTGAACTCGGAAGGGAAAAAGGAAAAGAAAAGAGCATTGCACAATTAATACAGTTAACAACATTGCATTGAAGAGTGGTAAGGCTCAATAGTATTGGTAAATGACCGGGGAAAACGTATTGTATTAATGTAATATTGTGTTACTACAGACAGTTATTAGCCAAGTAGTGTAAATGTTACACTTTGCTAATCATAAATATTACTGTATAAATTACTTCAACAAAATGGTGGTATTCTTAATTAACAACAGAAATTATATAAATATTTCTATATTTCTAGTCCATACTCTCAGGGGTTCTACTTCACTGCATGTTCTCCCCGTGCTTGGTGGGTTTCCAACAGGTCCTCTGGTTTCCTCCCACAGTCCGAAGACATGCAGGTTAGGATAATTGGTGTTTCTAAATTGCGCAAAGTGTGTGTGTGTGTGTGTGTGTGTATGTGTGTAAATGTTGACCAGAGGTCCTACCACAGTCGTAAAATGGGAATAAATACAATGGTCACCATTGGTTCCACAGTTCCCAGTTGAACTAGAGGTCACTGTTGTCCTACAATGATGGTACTACTTCATAGAATCATTTTTTAAAATATATTAAACTATATTAAAATCGTAGTGGATAAATTGCTAGTAATTTATTCGTTTTGAGTTACCTATAACTAATAACTATAACTATAATTGTGTATCATGCACTATGCATATAAAGTACAATTGATGGATATATTTATACCTGTAGTATGTAGTGGTAGGAACAGTGGCAGTCGAAAACTTAAAGGTTTAAGAAATCTGTAAACATTGGGCACAGGAATCTACTCATCACATTATAACAACTTTCTTTGTTTGAAGTTTTAGGTTTTAGTTTAAAGATTTTATTCAACTGTTGAATTTTATTAAACTTTATCAACAGGCATTCAAGAAACTGATAATTATTTTTTTCTACATTCACAGAAACACTGGCTGTATTCTTATTTTTGTATAAAAATTATTGTATAAAAAATATCATAAAAAAGTATTTTGGGGCAAATTATCATGCACTGAAAATCTTTTCAACATTTTCTAAGTCTATAAATCTATAAAATTAACTGCAGTGGACTCTAACTATTCAAATGATTGTTTGTGAGTTTTATTTATTAGGCCTCCATATCACACACTGTGCACCACTCGCTAGCAACTCACATTTATCTATGTGCTGTATATGTGTGCTGTTGAGACTTAAGGGCCTCTCTTAAGGGCCCAACAGTGGCTGCTGTGGTGCTGATGGTTTGAGCCTGGGACCTTCTAATCAGTAGTCCAACATCTTAACCACTGTGCTGCCCCTGACCCAGCGGTAGTCTCACGAGATCTCAGTAGAGATGTGGATTGATTTATTTACTACAGATCCAGGGTCAGTTTTCTGTGACATGTGATGACAGAGTATACAGTATATACAATGAAGAACCAGACTGGCTCCAAATCAGACCTGCACTGTTAAACTATAGCATGACATCATTGTAAATTTAGAGTTGTTGTTTTTTTTACAATTATTGATCCAACATTGTACAGAAACGCAAGTTATTGTAAAAAAACAATAATTACTGTACATCTGGCAACACTGACTCCAAATAGGTATCAGCTAACTTTACCTGAAACACACCAGTGTTAGTATGACTAATGTTTATGTTAGTTTCTTATCAAAACGTTTCAGTAAAGTGGTTCATGTTTTACACAGTTTGGGTTCCAGGTGAAATTCAGAAGTGGTAATCAGAATATCAAAGCACACGTTTTAATGCAATTTTTAAATGATAAACACCGTGCATAACCGCCAGTAAGTGTGTGTCACATCCACAAGGCCTGGAGAGTTTTATTTATCCTGAAAGACCAAACCAATATCTAAACATTTTAACACCCTCAGTCTTCTCCCAGGAGTGCATGCGGATCTTCTTACAGTTTGTATGTGTGTGTGTGTGTGTGTTTCAGTCATACGCTCTGTGCATGCTGTGTGTAAGTTTAGCCCACCTGTTACTCAGCACATTAACCGAAAACGATCTGCCTGTCCCTTCCCAGTCTCCCATAAACACAATCAACAATACACTTAAATGCTTGTGATCTCGGCTCGTCACGTTAACGTACCGCGCTCTGGAACTAAACTTCCTGTATGTGACACGTCTGCTTTCACCGGGTCACTGCAGGTCAGACGGAACGTCTAACTCTGTTATACTTTGTAGATAATCCCACAACCACAAGACCGAGAATAGTAAAACATTAACACAGAAATGGCCCATGACATCCATAAGGCCGAGTGTTTTCCTGGAGTTTTATTTATCCTGTAAGACCAAACCAACATAGAAACATTCTATCGGCCCTCAGTCTTCTCCAAGCAGTGCATGCCGATCTTCTTAGTCTGTGTGTGTGTGTATGCGCATGTTATTTTTTTTGATGTACAGTAATGTGCTTGGTGAAGTTATGAAAAACCATGAAGTTTAGATCAGAGTCTAGGTCAGTGCATTTGGTTAGAAGGTTACATTCAGGGGACACGACATATCCTCACTTGGTGTGCAGTGTCCCCGGGACAGACTCCAGCTTCACCATGACATGAAGAAGTACTTACTTAACATCGAACATCACACCATTCTCAGTGCAATATCAGTGTTTTCTTTCTTTCCCCATTAATAAATCTTTTTTTCAGGTTATGCTGCCCCATACAGGTATAAGATTTTATTTTCCTTTTTTTTTATCTTGGCTTATGACAGAGCAATTCTGTATAAAATCTGCTTTTATTTTGCGCCGCAGTATCTGAGTGAACTGCTAGTGTCTTACGATCCGCCACGCCTACTTCAATCAAAGGATGCAGGCTGCTTATCAGTACCGCGTGTTATAAAAACTAAAGCTGCGGGGGCGGAGCTTTTTCTTACAAAGCTCCAAAGTTATGGAATAGTCTCCCAAATAGTGTTCGGGACTCAGACACAGTCTCAGTGTTTAAGTCCAGGCTAAAAACCTATTTATTTAATCAAGCATTTTTATAAATAGATTATCCTTAGGTAAAGGAGCAGATCTGGGGGACTCATGGACGTAGAGTATTATGGTGAACTGGTATGTTTGGATGCTGTCTTCCTCACTCTCATTGATCACTCAGGTTTGTTGACGGTGAGATGATTGTTTGCTTTACATGTCAGTTCCAATTCAATTCAATTTTATTTGTATAGCGCTTTTAACGATTTACATCATCACAAAGCAGCTTTACACAATTAAAAGAATTAAGTTTGTATGAAATGTGAATGTGTATGAATCAAAATTATATAATTGTCCCTGATGAGCAAGCCTAGGACGATGGCGACAGTGGCAAGGAAAAACTCCCTGAGATGGTAATAGGAAGAAACCTTGAGAGGAACCAGACTCAGCAGGGAACCCATCCTCATCTGGGTGAAAACGGATAGCAGGGATTGATGTGCATAATAATATGCGAGACTGGAAGTTCAATATAAGAGGAGATGTGTAAGATTAAAGTCCAGTTTGTTCCTGGAGGCTCAGGTAGACTGTGAGAAATTCCAGTCCTGAACTATTGAGCGACTGAAGTCACAGGTCCTCAGAGAACAGCTGTCTGCATTAGTCGAGGACAGGACCACCTTCATGGAAAAGTGGAACCAACCCCAGTCACCACACGCATTCCAGGCAGACCACACGGGGCATCCATGTGATGAGATCTCCAACCAGAAGCAGGACTCCAGGATGAACTGACTCCAGTTCCCCCTCATGTCTGTGTTTCCTTCTGGCTCCTCCCCTTTTAGTTATGATGTCATAGTTAGTCCTGCCGGAGTCTCTGCTTGCACTCTACAGTTAATATACATTCACATTATACATTATGTGACTGCGACCATACCTAAATGTTATCTCTCCTCTTCTGCTCTCCCCTCTTCTGCTCTCTC
This sequence comes from Clarias gariepinus, assembly GCF_024256425.1. NCBI lineage: Eukaryota > Metazoa > Chordata > Actinopteri > Siluriformes > Clariidae > Clarias > Clarias gariepinus. The sequence continues at coordinate 25,800,049 of NC_071122.1, forward strand.
TCCTTCTCTCTCTCTGTCGAGCTACACATGTCGTTCCTGAGCTGCCAGTGATCCAGACTCCCTCTGCCCTCCGGACCTGTCAGACCCATCCTAGTGCCTCGCTTCTGGTTGGAGATCAGGCCCCGTGTGTCTCTTTGGGATGCGTCTGGTGTCTGGGGATGATTCTCTCTACCTAGAAGACGGTTCTGGCCTCGACTGGTGTTGACAGCTGTTTCTCTGAGGACTTGACCGTTCAATAGTTCAGCACTGGAACTTTATACAAGTCTACCTGAGTTTTCAATAACTAACTGGACTCCATATTAACATCAACTGTTATAGCTGAACTGCCTGCCAACTAACACACAGTATAAATGCAGATCAATTCCTGCTTTCTGTTTCACCCAGATGATGATTGGTTTCCTGTTGAGTCTGGTTCCTCTCAAGGTTTCTTCCTATTACCATCTCAGGGAGTTTTTCCTTGCCACTGTCGCCCTCGGCTTGTTCATCAGGGACTATCTGACCATTTTGATTCATACACATTCAAGAGATTTTCATGACCCTTTAAGCCTGTTAAGACCCCAAAAAACCCAGAATGTTGGATAAAAAAAAAAAAGAAAAAACAATCCTTAGAAGAACAAGAAGGTCCTCAAACACTACGATAACAGAGCTGATGTCGAATAATGAATTTCAACAAGACATTAAGACTTAGAGGCCTTTATTGTTTGACTTTGTATTGGGTTACACTGCAACAGGACCCTCAATTTCCCTCCCCCATCCCCTCCCAAACAAACATCGATCCACACACACACACACACAGGTCCTATACACATACACATTCGTTCACAGACACATGCAGTGACGCACACACCGTCTCTATTTCGCTTGTGTTTTAAATGTAAACAATGCAGGCAGGAAGTGAGATATAAAAGCAAGGTAGTCAGCAGCGTTCCCCCGTTTCCCCGGCCACTTCATCTGCAATAAGACCGCTATCGCAGGAAACGAAGGAACAGTCTCTTCAGTTTTTCATCTCCCACACACACTCACACACACTCACACACACTCACACACACTCACACACACTCACACACACTCACACACACTCACACACACACACACTCAGGGAGTGAAGGTCAGGAAAAGCAATCACACAACAACGATTCTTCATTAGATGTCCTTTAAATGTGTCAAAATTGATTTCTCAAGAGAGAGACGAGGAATTAGTGTTGGGAATGTGACACACGAGTCGCTCCAGTCTCTCTCCCTAAAAGGCAGGTCTCATGATGTCAGTGTCCAGGTCAGAATGTGGGTAAATTCCCAATCGGACCACCTCAACTAGCGCACGCCGTTCCTCTCGCGCTCCCTCATTACCTTTTAGCACGTACGAAGTACAAGGCATTGGTTTTGGGGTAGTACTTGACGTTCTGTTTTTTGTCCATGAGCCCGCCGAAGATGATGAGCTCTCCTCTGCCCTGCACCACTGTGTGCAGACTCGTCTCCGGCGGTCCGGTGACGGCACCGCTGCCGAAGACGCGCCATCCCACCACACCTTCCGTTTTGGCCCGAGAAATGTCCAGCACATACATCTGCATGGGCTTGCAGCTGAGCGCCTGGTACAGCGGCTTCCCCACGTTTAGGCTCTGCGGCGGCACCGAGTGGCCCAGACGACGCGCAATCGGGGGAATCGAGTGTCCGTCGACCTGCGGTGGGCTGGACGAGGCGGGACTGGAGCTAGGGGCGGGGTTTGAGGAAGACGAGGATGATGACGGAGACGATGACGAGAGAGACTTGACGGCTTCCAGACCTCTGCGGAGTGCAGCAGGGGAGACGGCACCCGGCGGAGTGTGAATGCCGTTTGTACTCGGCTGATCCAGAGAGGGCGGGGCCAAGGATAATGATGCTGAGGAAGGCGGAGACTCCCATCCATAATCTGTAGGTAAATGGGCATGGCCATGTGGGTGAGAGGGACTGGTACGAGGGGAAGGGGAGGAGCCGTTAAGTAAAGTCGGGCTGTCTGGAGCCTGTGATGGAGACGGCTGCTGAGAAGAGGACGGGCTTCCCTCTCTGGCCCCGGCCCTAACGGTCGCTGGGCGTGGCCTGAGTGTGCCCCAGCGTCCATTGACACAGGGAGCCTCCTCTACGTTGCCAAGGATGACGCCGGAGCGCACAGGAGACTGTGATCGCAGAGGGGGTGTGTCCGGACCAAGCGGGGGAGGCGTGGCACTAATAGGGGAAGGGCGGGAGTTCAGGCTCGGGCTCAAAGGGGCGCGCCCGGACGGAGCCTGTGAGAAAACCACCACACACTCACCCACCTGTAGAGAGGGAGAAAGAGAGATAAAGGGATAAGAAATAAGACTTAAATTAAACTTAAAATAAATATAGGCGGAACACTCTCATTAACTAACACACACACACACACACACACACACACCTTGCAGGCCGGATGGCACCAGAGCTCAGGAGCTCCATGTTCCTCATTCTCTACTCGCAGTTGCTGCCATGACCAGGTGGGGGCGCCCATGTGCAACAACCAGGCGTCCTTCAGCAGCTGCAACACACACACACAATCAGATAAAGGTTATAGAAGGAAATTAAACAGCTTTAAAACAGAGGGTTTTAACAATCATAACAGTTAACGCCAGAACCTGTGTATGTGACAAATAAAATTTGAATTTTGAATTGACATCATCAATCATGAGAAAGCAGGAGTGTCAGTTAATAAATACACACGGCATAAACCATATCATTCTACTACTAACAATATAAACACATTAATAACATAAAATTTAAATGTTGATCCTAAAGACGTGAAAGCAGAACTCACAGCGTTCGGGCCTCCACAGCCCCCCAGGATGAGGAGCGTTTCACTGTCTATTACAATCTGAGAGAGAGAGAGAGAGAGAGAACATGGCGTTAGTGGCGTCTCCTCAAGACGAGACCTGAACACAAACATGTAGATCCCGAGCTCCCTCAGTGATGAGTATGTGGCTGTAAAGGTGTGGTGGTGGTGGTGGTTGGGGGGGAGGGGGGTTGGTCTCACCTGGCTCTGGCCTCCGCGGGGGTGAGGAGCCGAGCCGGTTATGGTGGGTTTGGACCAGGACCACTGCTCAAGATCCAAAGCCCACACCTCATTACTCCTGAAGTAAAAAAACACACACACACAATTATGTCTTGTGAAAACATGGAGAAAGGGCTGGTGGAAAAAGGTAAGGAAAAGCTACGCACATCTGTCTCGCTCCAAGAGAGCCACCGAACACCACCATGGTGTTATTAATGACGGAGGAGGAGTGACCAGCCATGGGAGGAGGACCGTGAGTCGTCACGATGCAGTTCCACCTGAGACACAGAGAAAGAGAGAAAGACAGACAAACAGAGAGAGGGAGAGAGACCGAGACCTTTTTATAAAATTATACACAAGTAAGAAAGCTGCTGCAGTAGAACAGTGCGTGTCGGGGGAGGGGTGATGAACATCTGAGTGTTTTATTCCTCTTACACACTGTTAGGTCAGTCAGAAAGCACAAAGAAAAGTAAACTCCTCTGTTCCTGAAAAGGGAAACGTCCTGAGAACACTTCCAGCTACAGCTCTACCTTCGACCATTACGCAGCGCAGACACTGGAGACTCCTTCCATACCAAATTCATTCAACACAGTTTTCTCAAACGGAAGATTGACAGATCTTGTTTGCTCACCAGTTCTTGGAAGGAGAGTAGGTGTGTATCTCATCGAAGAAGCGCTCAGGTTGGTGCAGAGGGTACGGACTGGGGCGGGTCCAGCCTCCGAACAGCACCAGCAGGTCCCTGAACATCACCAGTGTGGCTCCGGCTTTAGGAGACGGGTATGAGCCTGCACACAGAGCGAGAAAAAAGAAACTTCAGCTGCCAGAGACATATTAAGAGCAGTGCAAGTGTGTGTGCACACGTGTGTGTGCATACCTGAAGCGAGCGGTCGTATCCATTCCTTGCTGTTCAGGTCAAGTCTCCACAGGTCATTAAACGCTGCATTACAGCTGCTCTGTGTGCAGCCACCAAACACGTACATCGACTGGTTCGAGTCATAGTAACACGCACCTTTAAAACACACACACACAAAGTGTGTTCTAATTTTAACACTTATCACCCAGCAGAATCACACAAAACTAGGGCTAGAGCTTATGTGCCCCCTGTGGTGGACCTTGGAACTGCATGTGTCCTAAACTATAAAACAAAGCTCTTGGCTCCCCACACACACAAATCCTGGTAATTAACCAATCAGTTAAATCAGTAAAAATCACCACACTGTGTTGTACAGTACTGGAGCTAAAGATTTCTGCTATAAAAAAAACCTTTTAACTCTCGGCTCATTACTCAATTACTCATGTCATTAAGGAGCCAAAGTGAAGAACTTTAGTGAAGTTTTGTGAGTGTAGAACAGAAACCTGGATTCTTTTATAAATATTTGTGCTATAAATCTATTCTATAGAATAATGATTACTATAGTTTAAACACTCAGTATCCTGTTACAGCACATCATTTAGGATGTTTGATGAAGATGAAATTGTGTGTGTGTGTGTGTGTGTGTGTGTGTACTGACTGTGGGAAAAGCGCTGTGTGATGGGGGTTCCAGGATATGGGTAGGTGCGACTCTCCCACTGGATGTTCCCTTCCTGAACGGCCCTCAGGAAACCATGGTAACACTGATACGCCACACCTGCACACATCAAAGCACACGGTGACACTTTGAAGACTTCTAAAGACATCATTAACACCTTTAACTGACACGTCTGAACCTTCACACACAAAGACGTCTGTGATGTCTTCTGACACACTGTCTCTCTGTCTCTCACACACTCCGTCTTATCAATTCAAATGTAGCTTTAACGCTGTCTTTCTCTCCCCCTGTCTGTGTCCTTTTATCCGTCTCATTCTCTCAGTCCATCTTTCTTACTGTTTCTCTCATGTTCCCCTTATGTGTCCCAATCTGTTTAAGTGTGTGTGTGTGTGTATGACTTTTCCTGCCTTCCTCTCTTTATACACTTCAATATTCCTATACCCCCCCCCCTCACCTTTGATGAGGCGGTACCACTGTTTGCACACCAGGGCGGCAGTCTTGTGCTCCTGATACGGGGACAGGAAGGACAGGATGTACTCCAGGACCTCCTCAGGCAGCTCGCCCATGTCTCTATGGCAGCTTTTCCCAGGATGCTTTGTGCAGTTTGAGGTGCTTGCTGTCTCCAATCGCACGTCCTGGGCATCAGCGTGGTGCCCTGTTGCGGCGGCGCCGGTGTCCTCGGTGTCCATTGCAATGAAGCAGGTGTCCTCGCTGTCGGAGGAGCGAGACATGCTGCCTGTTGGGTGCAAAGGTGAAGAGGAGTCAGACTGTAAAACTCAAGACAAATTACATCACAGAAAGACACGTTCACGTTTGATTTTGTGTTTAAACCGGCAGGCTTGCTCGCTCTCGCATGGGCGATAAGGACAGATTAGGTTTCTTTCTTTCTGAGGTGTTGCTGATCATCATCAGATCTCCTGGAGAGGACGTAACCCTAGTGCCGTGGTAGATATCGTGTCGGGACATTTTTTTGCCCTATCACTCAGTACAGTAACTGACACACACACACACACACACTTACAGGAACCTGATCTCAGCTCATCCTCTTACTCAGAAACCACCCAGCTATAGATCACTTTGGGTTTTTTTTTTGCTATTCTGCATGGACTTCAGTTCCAGTTTAGATCACACTGTCATGACAGCTTTTAAAAACACACGCAACCAGTGAACACTAAACAGGCTCGTGTCCGTCATATCCACCTCTGTTCCCCTGTTCCCCCGGCTCAGTCAGGTTCCAGCTGCAGGAGCGATAATAAAGCCAGTCATCTAACGGGACTCTCCGGACCTTTCCGCTTTCTTCCTGCTTCCCCACACTCTCATAACGCATGACTTTCTCTCTCTCTCTCTCTCTCTCTCTCTCTCTCACACACACACACACACACACACACATCACTGAGATATCGACCCTCGCTCATGTATACCTATTGTAGGCTAACTGAATAAGCTAGTCAGCTAACGGTGCGCTTCTTACACAAACACCGCACGCTAAAAACGTCTTCGTAAACGGGTCTAATATCCGTTTATTACGTCCGGATCGGGGTCCAGTGAGACACCGTGTGGAATAAAGTCAGGTGGAGAATGGTATAAAAGCCCCTCAGAAGGCTAACCAGCCGGTGCTAGCATGAAGCTAACGGACCCGCAGACAGACACTGCTTCTCCTCACAGTGCTAACTCGCTGGCTAGCTAGCTTCGCACCTCTTCTTCCCTGATTAAGTCGTGTTTGGACTGGTTTCTGCTCTACACCGTGTCGTGTCGTATTACCGCCGTGTGTGTGTGTGCTCCCTGTGCGCGTCCCGCCGTGTGCTCTGCTCGCTGCCGCTTGCTGGTTCTCTTTATCAGCTCCTGCTGCTGCTCTCCAGACTCCAAACATCCGCCATCTTCCTCCCTACAGCAGCAGCTTACGCATGGGCGCGGGGGCGCGCACGTAACGCCCTCCTCAGAGGCGTTTGGCGCGTTCCGGAGGATCGCGCGTGCTCGCGCTCGTGCCCTCTTAGTCATGAAGTGCAAAAACACAGAACAAACAATAAGAAATGCATCAAATTAACGTAATAATGAATTCATTAAAAAAATCCTGGAGTGCAGCCTTAAAATTACAGAAATTTATCACGACCGACGTCTTCAGACACATCGTTTCATGTGGACAGTGAGAACTTTAAGGCATAAAAGTATATCTGTTTACATAAAAGAGAGGTTTGGTTTGTACATTGGGTCAGAACTCACTCTTTCAATGATATCTTTACATTTCATACATTGGAGGACCAGAAACCAGTCGCAGAAAAATGTTTTGTCTGTTTGTCTGTCCTGCCAGTTTGTGAGCATCATGCAATAGTTCCTGGACAGAATTTACTGAAACTTTGCAGTACTTCGGTATTTGCCAGAAGTTAAAACTGCGGCCATGAATAAATTAAATCAGAACATTGAAGAATGAAGTTATGAGCTGTTACTGCCAGATTACAAACCATAAGTTCTGACAGCGTACTGCGCATACATCAGACTGTGAGCACGTCTCAAATCGAGTGCTGGACAGAATTTACTGAATCTCCTGCAGTCCTTAGATCTCTGCCTGAAGTTTAATCTGCACCATCAGTGAATCTAAATGTGGAGTAAAAGTGATGTTATGAATAGTTATGTGTGGGATTTAATAATCTACCTTAAAATAATCTACTAATGCGCTACTGTCTCAATGTAAACAAACACCTGCACCAATAGATATTAATTAGAAAAGATAAAGTGAATATTTTGACTGGGATTAGTTCATATTTTCACTTTGGCTGAAATAACAGCGCTGAAGTGGTATAAGTGAATTTTAACACGCTGGAGTGGTTTTAAGACAAAACTTCATCTTTATCCTTTTATCTACTTTTTCTATTTCTCATCTGTGATTCACTCTCCGATTACCGAACAGGGTAACCACCATGGAGTTGTTTGGCCTTAATGCCCAGCATCAGTTTTGGAGAAAACAGCATTTCAGCAGACACGGCTCATACGCACTGTTCGAGCACAGCGGTGTAGGGGTGATGATTTGGGCTTGTTTTTGCAGGCACAGGACCGGGGCACCTTGCAGTCAATAAAAGGCAAATGTGAAGCCATCTGTTGTACAGCTAAAATGTGGTTGAAACTGGGTCAAGCAACAGGACAAGGATCCGAAATACATCCACATTAGGAATGGCTGAAAACTAAAAGAATGAAGATTTTGGAATGGTTAAATCCTAGGAGATCTGTGTATATAACGAATGCCCCAAAACCTTAATGAACTAAAGGAATGTTGTGAAGAAGAATGGACCCAAATTCCTCCACAACCATGTGAGAGTCTGATACAGTCATACAGTGAACACTTACTTTAAATGATTTCTGCTAAAGTTTTTTTTTTATTGAGTTGCCAAACGTTGCCAGGTGGCGTTACCTAGTTTTTCTGCCCTCTAGCGGCTGTTTCTGTAAAAAATATATATATATATAAAAAAAGAGTATGCGAAAGAGTGGAGCAGTTGTGATGTTTTGATGAAGCCACACTTTACCAAAAGATTCAGTTCTAGAAGAGAGGCTTTTATTCGGAGTCGAGCCTCTGCTTCGGAGCTTCTGATTCACACGTAACAATTCTAGTGTGCAGAGCTTTTTTTTTTTTAATTAGTTAGCCAGTGTGGCTAAGTAGCCGTTAGCTCTGAGTAACCATGGAGGATGAAGACGTGTCTGATAACTGGGAGGAAGCAGCAGATAGCGGAGTAAGAACAGGAGAAGAGTGTTTTGTTCACAGCGCCATGAGCGTGTTGTGTAGATTCTCACAGGCCTGACTTCTTAATCACCATAACAACTAACTATTGTTAGCATCTGTTGCTTAGCTGAGATTAGATTTACTCCTCTTCAGAGTCTCTGTGCTATAAAACACGACGGTTAAACAACACGTTAAGTATTTGTACCCGCTTAGTTGTGGATTGTTTTCGTACTTAATACATATTTATGGTATTTTTGTGTGGGAATGTTGTCTCTTAGCCTATGCTAGCCGTCGGTTTAAGCTAACTGGCTAATGATAGTGTAAGAGGGAGCCCCCGGGTCCTAAAGGGAGTTGGGTCACGTGTGTTCTCTCTGCAGGAGATCGAGAGGCGACTTGAAGCGAAGCTGAAGATGAGTCAGAAGTCTGAGTGAGTGTCTCTGTCTCACACCCTCACACCGCACAGCGGGATTAGACACAGGCTTATCAGGGTAGTCGAGCGACGCCTTGTTGGTTTTAAACGATGCATTCAAAAGAATCGACTCGCGTGCACGAAAGAATCAGATCAGCGGACATGACGCAGGATGAATCGATTCGTTCGTGCCCGCGAGTCGATTCATTTGAATCATCTAACAAACTGTACTGTATACTGTAAATGTAATTTTAAAAACCTTTCATTTATATTTTAGCCTGTAGGATTACACTACAATATAAATATACAAAATATATTTATTTATGTCTATATTTATATACAGCTGTACATTTATGGACTTTAATTCATTCAATCTGAGTTCTTAAGTAAAAATTTTGTATTGTGAAACACATGTTCCCATCGAAAAATAATGGGAAATAAATAATTTTCATAGGAAAACCCAAAATACTACTACATTTACATTTAGGCATTTGGCAGAAGCTCTTATCCAGAGCGACTTACAAAAAGTGCTTTTAAAGTTTACTTTAAAGCACTAATATTACCAATTTATCACACTATAATTATGTTTAAATGTAAATCCAATCAAAACATTTAGAAATGACATGTAAATGAAGTAAATATAGGTAATAAATGTAAATGTATAATAAATGTTAATTAAAAGACATTAAACCTCACTTAACCTTTATTTATGTTTCCTCTTAGCACTGGCTGCTTTAAAAAACAATCTAAACGCGGGTCCTTTTTCTTCTTGCTACTGTTTTTGGGACCCATGGTGCTACGTCTTCACTTAAAAAAAAAGAATTTGTGTTACTGACTCAGAAACATCTCCCGGACGTACATGCAGTACTTAGCCGGCGTTTGGTTCGGTTTGTTCACATACCGAAACAAATTTCTTTAAAAATTTTAGTTAGAAACTTCATGCATTTGTCTACCGAGATAGCACTGTATATGATTATGTAATATTAAAACAAATGGTATGTAATTCTAAACTGCTTTAATGTTTTAACACACCCAGACTGTTTATTCAGTGTTTGACCTGGGCCATGTTTATGTCCTGTTTCTGCTGTCTGGATTAACCCTTATCTCTGTTCCTCGTCAGGAGTGTACCTGTGAAGACGGGTGTAGTGATCCAGGACGAGTCCCTGCCCGCCGCCCCGCCTCCCCAGATCCGTATCCTGAAGCGCCCTCCCAGTAATGGCATCCTAAACTCACCGGGCGCGAGCACTCGACCCACACAGCAACCCAAGTCTCTGAAACAGAGAGAGGCCGAGTACGCCGAGGCCCGGAGGAGGATTCTGGGTAGCGCCAGTGCTGAAGAACCCGTTCGGGAGAGAGAGGACTCGGACAGGTGAGACACACTAGTTTAGAGAAGGGTTTTCTCATGAGTTTTGCTGTAATCTGATCGTGATATTGTGTCATTATGTCTGGTTTTATTGTGCTTCGATGAAGCTGTAGAGTTTCTCAGTGCTGCAGATACAACATTTTAAAAAGGTATTCTTATTTAAATATTGTAATTCCTTATATATAGGAAAAATTATCCATTTTAAAATGCATTTTTAAACGCTGTCCAGAGAGCGTTTGTAAACTGGGTGTAAATCTGCGTGTACAGCAGCACTGGACGTCACCTGTAACACTGCATGTGGTTCCTCCAGTCTTAAGAGTCTCTGTGTTTCAGTTTTTGCCATATTTTTTATTTATGAATTGTATTTTTCCAGATCAGCGACAGACCCTCTCCAGACGAACAGTAACGTTATTCGGCAGCCCCGGGGGCCGGACGGCACTTCAGGGTTCCGCCTCAGCAGATAGAGAGACAGTGAGTGCCCAGGACATAAAGAAAACCAGAGCTGCTTCGGTAGCCGGTCCCCACTTTTCAGGTTGAAAAAGGGACGATGCCATGACCGCGTGATCGTCGTCTCAGTGCGTACACTCCGAGTCTCTCTAACACTCGCTGGGGTCCAGGCAGGAATCACTGCAGTGTTAGAACGCGGGTTCAAAGCGCCTTTGACCTGCCCAAACAAAAATTTTAAGGAAACAGTTAGTTAATTATGGTAAAACACAGAATTAGTTAAGCTTCAGGGATGTCAATCCGTCCAACCACACGTGCAGTCTCAGGAGGATGGAAGAGACACCCGGAGACCGCAGCAACCCAGCAGCGAGGAGAAGCACAGTGAGAGCTCTACAGAAAGCTCTCCAGCTGGATACTGGTGCACATGTTTCTGACCAAACACAGCGTGGCATGAGACTTGCACAGCATCCAGTATGACCTGTGTTCACGGCCCACCATTGGCACCTCATTCATGTTTACACTGAGAACACGTGACGGACGTGAAAGAGTCTAGGAGTCTTGAGATGGCGTGGTCCAAAATTGTGATGCTTCAGCCGTTTGGCGGTGGGTCAGTGATGGTCCAGTGGGACGCACAGAGCGTCGTGTCATAGCCAACGGAGCCCTTTCTGCTCAGAGGTACTGGAGGAAATCCTCATCGAGATCAGACCTGCAGTGGGCACTGATGGAGGAGGACCGGTGGAGGACGAGGCCCAGCCTTATGCGACAGGGTGGTTAGACATTGTCTGGTCCTCGTGTCCCCCAGACCTGAATCTTGTCAAGCGCCTACAGGACATCGTGTGTCTCTGTATCGGATGCCACAACGGATGTCCAGGAGCTCGCCGATGCCCTGCTCCGGGTCTGATGGGAGACACCGACTCATCAGGAACATGCCCGGGCGTGGTCGGGTCGGGAGCGCGTAGTTCTGAGTCATGTTACGAGGAGCCAGTGTGGTTTTGAACACACTCCTTCACTGACTGTTATGTCGTTGATTGTTATCAGGACATGAAGTAGATCTGAACCAGATTAAACTGCAGCAGCCCTTTAACTCTAAAATAACGTCCACACAACAGGTTTATAATTTAGATCTTCACCGATCAGGCTCATGGTTTAAATGCGTGTTTTAAAATGTGTTTGTGTCTTTGTGTGTGTTTGTGTTTATTAGTACTGTAGAACTCCTTTGTTTCTGATCTTTAGACAGACACATCATGGTTTGTATAACGCAAAATATTTTATGAGCCTCAGACCTTTCTGTGGTCGAGAACAAACCCAAACCGAACTAGCCCTGAACCCAGTACTGCATCGAAAATGCTCTTTGTGAAGGTACGAGATAATTACAACACAGACAGATTTTAAAAATTTATACAACCAGAAGTATTCCTGACGATTGATTTATGTAAACATCACATTGTGAACATCTTTTAAGTTGTTAGGGGATTTCCCCGTCTTTATCGGGAGCATTTCAGTATTTAGGTTTGTCCTGTTTTAAGTCTGAAGCCTCACTTCCTTCAGTCAGAAGCAGGTGTTATTCTGCACACAGGAAGTTGCCTCTGCAGAAATCTTCACCAGCCACTTTCACTTCCTTAAACTGACTTGAAACTCCCAACATTTTAAATATTAAGTTGTTGTTTTTTTTCCACCCACTGTCACTACGGTTTTCTGTAGAACTCGGTCATGAAGATCAAATAAAACAGCAGGTTTCAGTAACCGATGAACCCTGAGAACCCCCCCGTGGTGTGTGTACTGTGTAATCCAGGTGTGGTGGTGATGCGTCAGGAGGTGATCTCTAATAAACACACACTGTAGGTAGGGTTAGTGAGTACGCACAGGCAGTAATTAAGTCTGTGTGCTTCGGTCGAAGTGTTTATTTTCCCACAATCCTCTGCCTTAATTACAGCATGCTGTCTGGTGTCGTACTTACTGAATGTTTAGGGGAAAAAAATCATTCTGGAGTTTTATCTTTTTCTGTCACAAATGTTCTTTGTTTTATGTGTCATTAAATGATTTGGTTAGCCTTCTGCATTCATTTACTATGTGGTTTGTGTATCCCTGACTATCACCACCGTCACCATGTGGTTCTTCTCCTAACTGCTACTGTTTAGTTTGATGCACACGGTCTTCATGTTGTGTTGCATTATAGCCACCCTTCAGTGGAATTAAGAGGAACTAACAAAACCCTGATCCATCATGACGACGGCCGTGTGATATCCACAAAGCCAGCTTCATCAAGATATCGTGTTAAGAGTATGTTTCCCCACTGAACCATCAGCTTTGGAATAAACTGGATGAATTGTAGCTTCCTCGGAATTCCAACATCAGCACATGAGCTAATGTTCCTGTAGAGGGTGTGACTAAACAGAAATACACACACACCAACATCTAGTGGGGATGCATTATAACAACAGAGGGAGGGACCGGGGAATCTAAAAAAAAAAAACATTACAGGGTGTACACACTCATTTACACACTATGGGTGATTTGGGAACGCCATTTAGCCTAATCTGCATGTTTTTGGACTGTGGGAGGAAGCCCGCCAACCACGGAGAGAACATGCAATTTCCACACACACACAGACCCCGAGGTGTAAACCGAAGCCGTAACCTGGAGGTGCAATGCGACCGTGCTAATCACTACGCCACCGTGCTGCCAAACACATTCAAGTACATTTTATTTATATAGAACTTTTAACAGAGGCCATTATTGCAAAATATCATTAGAGAATCAAAAAGAAAATGGACAAATGAGTTTGAAATGTGTGAAAAAATATGTATAAATCAAAATAAGAAATGGTCAGGGGTGCACATACTTTGGCTCATATAGTGCAGCTTTTGTCTCTATTATTTGGAATCTACGAGCTATTCACGTAAATTTAATTTTAAATGATTGTTTGATTTAAGTGATTGTATTATTGGTTGTTTTGTTTATTTGTTTAACTCTTAAATGTTTGACGTGTAAAAGAACTTTATAAGTTTTGGCCCCCTGTATGATCTATGCTTATGGGAGATGTTGTAAAACTTAAACTGAGTACACAAAAGTTACAGAGAAACGGGATGTTTCAGGCGAACCAGTCATAATATGCATTTATTTATTACATATAAAATATAAGATGTGCAGTAGTAATAACAACATAATATAGAATCCTGTGTAGACTGTGTAGACAGGACTTTTATTTTGGACTTTCGGCCTCTGGCTGTTAGACCGGAAGTGCCCCGCGCACTTCCTCCCTGCTGTTGCTCAGGTGAGCTGTCCGAAAGTTTGTGAGAACAGCAGGATGGCGGACGACACATACGAGTCGATTCTCTGCGTTAAGCCGGAGGTGCACGTGTACAGGATTCCTCCACGCGCCTCTAACCGGGGGTATCGGTAAGTACGGAACGGAACGGGACAACTTTAATAACGACACTTTTCCCACTTCACCGGGGGAGCGCGAGCTCGTTTATACGGATGTCAAAGTTCCGGGAAGATCATACATATGCTAATTCATCGAGTAATAAACACAGTGATTGGGTCGCTTTGGCACAGTTTAGCGGACAAATTTCAAATAACGGCATATTTCACATAAAACGAAGGAGCTGCGGGTGACTGGAAGTTTCCAGGACTTTCTGTTAGCATGTTGCTAATTACTGTTTATCTTTGACACGAAGTAGTCCTGCGGTGGCAAAATCAAGCGTTTACAAAATTGTATCATATTTATATCGTGTGTGTGTGTGAATGTGTGTGTGTGTGAATGTGTTAGTTTTAAAAATGAATTCATCCGACACCAAATCGGGAACTGACGGTTTATTGCACGAGACCTGACGGAGTACGGTGTCCCGGATGTACAGAGGAGGCGCTGACACAAACGCGTTTATTAATATTTAATAAGTAAATTAATAACTAAATTATAATAATTAAATTAATAGTCAATAATGCTAATGAAGGTAACCGAGCTGTTTATCAGTATAATTAAGTCATAAAAATAAAGAAAAAACTAGTAAAAACAAACACATTCAGTAATTTAAACGGCTTTTCATTCGAATTTTACAGTAACAAGTTTCTTTTATATTCATGTATATACACACACACACACAGTATGATGAAATGTTTTTTTTCCTATAAATTATGCCGATTTGTATCACTGCCTCATTATTAAATATAATACACATATTTAAATACCCTGACATGAACAGTTCACACAAGCTGCATGACTGAGTGTGTTTAGTAGTCTGTGTGTGTGTGTGTGTGTGTGTTCATATCCTGACTGTAAGTGTAAACCATTCCAGGTTTATAAAGTGTTCAGACTGTACAGTCAGGTGTGTGTGTGTGTGACCCTGTGTCGCTTTAATGTGATTAGTGTGTGAATTGTGTCACGCAGTGCCGCTGACTGGAAGCTGGAAGAGCCGGCGTGGAGCGGCCGCTTGAAGATCACCGCCAAGGCCAAAACCGCCTTCATCAAACTGGAGGACAGGAACACAGGTTTGGCTTCTTCTGTGTGTCTGTCCATCTGAGTGTGTCTGTCTACGTGTCTGTTAGGATCTGTCTGTCTCTGTGTGTACAGTAAGTTCCCTACATACGAACATTCGAGATACAACCAAGAGTCCGCACATGTTAGTTTTATACTGTGTATAGCCAAGAATATTACCTACATGTTTGTTGAATTTACAAACAAATTGGTGGGTTGGGTGGGTGGGTAGTTTTTCATTTTTCTTTTTATTTGATAATAATAATTATACATTTAATTAGTTGCTTTTGTAATGTTTATGTATGGCAATTGTTTAAAAAAAATTGGACAAAAAAGAACTTACAAACAAATTGGACTTATGAACAAGCTTTCGGAACAGAACTTGTCCGTATGTTTGGGACACACTGTATTTGGATCTTTGTGTTTGTGCCGCTCTACCTGTTTCTGTGTGTGTGTGTGTGTGTTTATCTACTCATGTGTCTGCATACTGTCTCCGTGAGTGTGCATTTATAAATCGGTTGTCTGTGTGTGTGCGCGCGTTTTTTTTCAGGTGAGCTGTTTGCACAGGCTCCAGTGGATCAGTACCCCGGTGCGGCTGTAGAAGCCGTAACAGATTCCAGTCGCTATTTTGTGGTCAAGATTGAAGACGGGAACGGTAATACCACCTTTAGTAACGTGTGCTGTTACTGTGTGTTATTATAAATAACGTATGTTACATTAAGCTGATTGTTTTTGCAGTTCCAGTGTAATTAACATCATCTCGTTGTGTTTCAGGACGACACGCGTTCATCGGGCTCGGCTTTGCTGACCGCGGAGACTCGTTCGACTTTAACGTGGCCCTGCAGGATCATTTTAAGTAAGAAAACACAGAGTATAAAACTCACACACACAGTAGGGACAAGAAACTCCAACTGGCTGTCATGTTAAAATAATTTAAGAGCTGAGGTCTGGTCTAGTTATAAGCAACATGATTACAAACGAACAGTGCTTAACGCCACGTAAACTCTGTTAATCAGATCGATGCTAAAAGCGTCTGTTGTGTAGATATTGTGTTATGTTGTACATGTACACATACTGCTGGTGGCTGCTTCCGTCTGTGAGACGTGGCGGCTCCGCCCATGATTACATCACTGCGTCCAGTGGCGAATGGTGTTTTAAAAGCGAGGTTTACAGGATTGACCTGTGTGTGACTTGTGCAATTCTCTCTGTGTGTCTCTCAGGTGGGTGAAGCAGGAGGGTGAACTGGCCAAGCAGGAAGCCAGTCAGAGCGCAGCTCCCAAACTGGACCTGGGCTTTAAAGAGGGACAGACCATCAAGATCAGCCTTGGGGTGAGAGAGAGACGGACAGAGACACAGCATGTTAAAACTCAATCAAAACCGGACCTCACTGTTTTTTGACACTTTTGGGGGTTTAAGTCTTTTTTTTTTTTTTTTTTTTTTTTTTTACAAGATGGAGAAAACTGTGTTTACGAGGGGCGTTCAAGTCAGAGCGGGACTTAGTAGTACAGAATAACAGATCACAGCACTGAGAGTAAAAACTTCCTTTATGTTTTGATATAATCCCCTGGTACACTAATGCACTTATCCCAGTATTTCACTAGTGCTTGGACACCATCAAGGTAAAAAACGTTTTACTTATGCCATAGCCATGTCTGAATCATGTCAGAAACGCCGGCCTCCCAGGAACTCCTTTAATGGCGATCCCAAACATGTAGAAATATCTTGGAGTGAGGTCAGGGCTGTACGGGGGACGTGACGATAACTCCCCGCCGAGTTCCTGTAATGTACGAATGATGTTGAGGAATAAGTGTGTGTACTGTTCACACAGACAGATGTGTCACGTAGGCAAGTTGGCGGCGTTGATTTTCAAGGATCAGGCGTTCCACTCGTTCGCCCCTAAACGTTCACGGGAACGACTGCAGTGGGCTCTGAGCCAGGCTTATTATTCACGGACGTCATTCCAGCCTTTAAAATGTTTCCATCATTCAAATGTTTTACTGCGGCTCATATAAACATCAATTGTTTTTACTCCTACATTCTCCAGAAAGTTCATCAAAAGTCCCAGTTTGACTTAACCGGCCCTTGTAAATTGGTTGCAAAAATCATGCAAGACCTTATCTATAGAAATGTTATATTAACACTGACTGGAGATCAGAGGCAGAGTGGCTGCGTCCAAATTAAACACACCACTGATACACTCTTACAAACACTCTCTCTCAGAACATAAAGAAGAAGGACGCAGCAGGAGTTAAGTCACGTCCCGCTGGCGCTGGGGCACTGCTCCCACCCCCTCCTGGAGGGAAAAGTGGCGGACTCCTCTCTCCTCCTCCTGTCACCGCCCACCAGACCCCGGCACCCACTCAATCAAGTACAGGTAATATTCATATTCTGTACTAAAGCGTGTCCCCTCACGTCTCCTGCTCTAATTAAATCAGGCGTGTCTCCTGATTGGCTAGAATAAATTGACCCCAGACCAGTGTGTGTGTAAGACTGATCAGCCCTGATGCCTTCACCCTCATAGTGATATCATCTCTTTCTCTCTCTCTCTCTGCAGGGATGTTGCTGGATTTTGGTGCTCCGGCTCCTCAAACTCAGCCGTCTCAGGACCTGTGGGGGGATTTCACTGCTGCTGGATCAGGGTCAGTATCAGCACCATGGAGGGAGGGAGGGAAGGAGAGAGAGAGGGAGTGTATGAATGAGTGAGTAAGGGGAGTGAGGGAGAAAGGGAGTGTATGAATAAATGATTGAGTGAGCAAGAGAAAGGAATAAAGAGCGTTTGAGTGAATGAGGGAGTGAGGGTGTTAAGGAGTAAGCAAGGAAGGGATTGAATGAAAGAGTGATGGAAAGGGAAGCGAGCAAGTAAAGGATTGACTAAGACTCTGTCCACACGAAGCCGGTGCGTTCCCTATCCGATCATTTTTTTCGTGAACACGGCGTCGTCTCAAGAAATATCTGCGTACACACGAAACCACTGAAAAAGGTGTAGTATATATGCCAGACCAGTATGGGGCGCTGTAATTCTGCCATAGAGATACACTGTACACGGAGAAGAAGACTTTGAGCATGTGCATAACCTTGCGCACTGTATACGAACCAAGAAGGTGTTGTCCATTATCGCTTGTTGCTCATAACAGTTGCATAGAAACAATAGATTTTGCTGTAATAAAGCTAGTAGGCTTTGTAGCAACACGAACACAATCATGTAGTCCGCCATTATTGTTGTTGCTGTTACGTGTGACGCAGCCGACACGTGATGTGATGACATCATCGTTTCACAAAATATACGGATTGGCCGTACACACAAAGACACAACGGTGTCGTTTTCAGATTTATCCACTTTGGGACCCGGTCTAAAAAAATAGCGGTTTCAGTCTCCTAAAACGCCGGATCTGTGTGGACGAAACGCCAATACGATAAAAATTTTTTAAGTA
The DNA here is from genome assembly GCF_024256425.1 of Clarias gariepinus. NCBI lineage: Eukaryota > Metazoa > Chordata > Actinopteri > Siluriformes > Clariidae > Clarias > Clarias gariepinus. Next base: position 25,818,445 of record NC_071122.1, read on the forward strand.
TACAGCGAAACGCGTCTCCGTGTGGACAGGCCCTAAGTAAAGGGAAGGATGGAGACCTGGGGGGGGGGGGAATGAATGAGTAAGGGAGGGAGGAAGTGAATAAGTGTATGAGGGAAGAACTGTGTGAGGAGTGAGGAAGGGAGCGAGTGTTGGAGTAAGTTTTGTTATCATTAGGGATGTATTATGGAAGCTATATCGCCGTGTTTCAAGATTGATTGTGTTTGATGTTTCCTTTTCTCAGATTTAATAACTTTTTATGTAATTATTAACTTACTGTAACGTTTATATGAGACCCAAAGTGGATTTTATACATTAATGAAATGAACAAGGACCAGACAGTAGTGAAGGGCATCACCAGGAGCCGCCCGATACGATACCTGGGTGCGATTCTGTAATGGAAAAATCCTGATTCGATATAAATCTGACTTCATTAAAAATTATAACTAAACTCCGCAAATAATCCTGCAGGAATATAAAGGAAGTTTAATTCAATTCAATTTTATTTGTATAGTGCTTTTTAACAATTGTCATTGTCGCAAAGCAGCTTTACACAATCAATAGAATTATTTAAGTTTGTATGGAATGTGAGTGTGTATGAATCAGAATGGTCAGATCGTCCCTGATGAACAAGCCGAGGGCTACAGTGGCAAGGAAAAACATTGTGTGATGTGCAGGGAAGTGCAACATTGCACCACATCAAATTCAAACATGTATAAATAAATAATTTTATTTAAAAAAATCAATTTTTTAGTCACTGTAGCATTACAGGAGTTAAAGAATCGTGATGCATCTCGGAATCTTTTTTTTCTTTAATTGCTGCTAAACAACATAATTGTGAGCATTAAATCTGACACATGATTTTACTGTATTGCAAAAAATATATAATAAGTTGTTAATAATAGTAATAATAATATTAATAATATAGTAGTTAATGTATTTTTCTCTCATTATTTCAGAGCCTTTGTTGTACTTCAGAACAATAACTCATATCTCCCAAGTGCAATTGATGTTTGTTTTTTCTTTCATCATCAGATGCCTGAATGTTTTGTGATTGTCAAAATGTTTACTAACTAAAAATTCCTTATTAATATTATCATCATTATCATAAATATTCTGTGCTATCAAATGAGAAATCTCTTTCTCTCTCTTTCTCTTCTCTGCAGCACATCTCAGGAAACTGTAAAACCAGGATGGGTGCAGTTTTAATTGTGTGAACGGGTACTTGTGTGTGAGGGCAGGAAGGCACACACACACACACACACACACACACACACACACACACACAGACACACCCTGTTTGCCCTCAGAGAGAGTTTGATGAAAAGCTGGAGAGACAACACAATGAAACACAATTGTCTCATTCTCTCTCTCACACACACAAACACACACAGATTTATAGTGAGTTGTGTCACATGCACACATTTTAAGCTCACTGAGAACATTCCACTTTTTTTGTGTAGGAAAGTATTCTTGAAGTGTATTGTTTTTCTCCTGCAGTGAGATCTGCTTTTATCTTTTATCTATCGCTTTATTTTTTCTCTTCATTAACGATAATGTTGTTTACTTTTGCGCTTTTACTCAGAGCGTCGTGTTACGAGTGAAAGTGTGTGTAATCCTCTCTCAGAGCTGAGGGCTGTACGATGAGAAACGCGTCTGTTCTGTGGGATTTGACCTCACTCCTTCAGGTCTAGAAGAGCGCCCCCTGTCCTGGGTCTCACTGGTGTTTTCTGGGTTTTATACGCTAGCTTGCTGGCCTAAATTCCTTCATTTGGGGCGCATGAAGGAACCAGTAATTAAATAAGGAAGAGTTTTATTTGTAACAGTAATGTTTAAAGCATCGGGTTGTACAAAACAATAAATCTATTTTATAGTGTTACTTTCCTTTTACTGCTAAAAACTCTGCAACTCTCTAAATGCATTCACTCAGAAATCTCTGAATGTCTGTGGAGGTTTTTTCTTCCATAAACACACACACACACTTTATGATCCCGTTCTGAAATCACTGTCTGTACTGTGATCACCTTTAAAGCGCTTAATCACTTCACAAGTGCCTTTAATCATAGAAACACATGTATAAAATGTAAAGCAACACTTTTATTTGTAAATAAAAATCTTTTTTTCCCCTTTTTTCCATCGCTTGATTGTCATTTGTTTTGATCTCTAGACGACGTTGCAACGTGGTACAAGTATAAAGTCTGCTTATTTTCGGGTTGTCAGCACTCTGAAAAGGGAACGTTAACGCATCATTAAACCAGAACGTGACACTGGACGCCGTCAGTGCTGTGTGTACGAGTTGACCTGTTATACTTTGTTGAAATGGTGTGACGGCCCTGAAACACCTGTTCACCTGTAGTGAGGCCGGGTCGTTTGCCAATTACACTGATCATAGCATTATGACCACCTGCCTTATATTAAGTACATCCCTCTTTTGCCACCTTAACAGTGATTCACTGTGTGTTCTGACCTCTTACCAGCATTAAAGGCCAAATTGTAATGTCTAGACAACTCCAAAACTGCAGCTCTTGTGGTTTGTGTCCCAGGCTACAGTGGTCAAGACCTGCCAATAGTAATCCAGGGAGAAGAACCGGGGACAAGGAGTGTGTGGTGTGGGCACTGAGACGTGCCATGATGTACACGCAAAACTAGCAATAAACACCTTAAAGGGGTCATACAGGCCTACATGCACTTTTTTAAGCTGTTTGGACTGAACTGTGTGTTAGGAGAGTGCGTACACAACCACTCTACAATGATAAAGAGCCGCCCAGTGGTTTTCTTTTCATTATTATTACAATAACATGCCCCTTCTGAAATCAGGCCAATCGCAAATGCCTTGCCGTGTGACGCCACACCACAAGAGGGCGCTCCTACACTAGTTGATTGACACTGGTGTTTTAGCAAAGACCCGCCCCGAGTGAGAAGAAGTGTGTACAGTTGTTGGGTGTAATAGCGAACACGGCAGTCGTCATTCACTACCTAGGGTTAGTGACCTAGGGTACCTACCTAGGGTTAGGTATCTGAGCCACTGAGGACGCAGTGGCTGAATTTAGTTTTTAAAGCTAACGTCCCCGCCGATCTACCTAAATGCGTTCATGTTTGCGATAATCATTTTTCACCAGACTGCTTTATAAACGCGGGTCAATATGAAGCAGGTTTTACTAGGAAGCTGCTCCTAAAAAATGGATCTGTACTAACGCTTCGTGTTACTGCTTCATCTTCACCAGGCTCAGTGAGTGTAATTTATTTTACTATGACTCTTTGCAGATCGCCTTTTCTAATAATCACGATGAATGCGGAGTGTAAGTTAACTTATACTCTCATAGAACATGGTTATGTCGTCTTCTCTATGTACATCCGTCTCTATATAATCCCTAATCGCCCGTTTATAATAAACAATGCATTGAGGTGATTGTCTAGTTGCAAACTGTGTACGTAGTCGGAATATTATGCTTACCTTTGTAACGTTAGATGGTTTATAACGATGTCTGTCGAAGATTAAGAAGTCATGTAAACACATCAGTAAACACATCGCGTCCGTATCTCTCTCAGTAAGTTTCTCCGGTTTTTGTTGTTGTTGCTCGCGACAGCGTAACAGCCCGTTAATTCATGCCCATGCAGTGATGAGAAAGACAAATCGAGTCGATGCATGTCCATTCCTTTAATTTCTGCGTTGTCAGGCGATATTACAAACTTCCGCGTAGGTTCCGTACTTAAATCAAACCAAAAACGACTGAAGAAAACAGGCTCAGCCTCCATAATCCAGCGTTTTCCAGTTTGGACTGCATTACCCACAAAGCACTGCGTTGTGGGCAATGCTTTGTGGGTAATGCAGTCCAAAGCATTGCCCGCACTGGACTACACTTCCGTGGCTATACCCCACGTGTGTTGTGAAGACACGCCCCACAGAACTGGGGGGGGTGGGCTCAGCAGAGGTCATGAGCATTTAAATTAGCATGTACTGAAACAGGTTGCTGAGAACAGAGCTAGTTTTTACCAGGTAAAATTAGTGTTTTTTTTACACAATAATTTTTAATTTTTAATTAACGTATAATACAAACTTTTTATTAGGACACCCTAAAGATCATATTAACATTTAATGAAAAATATGACCTTTAAACCCCCCAAAAAAGGTCACCTCCAGGGGGCGCCAAGCTGCTGTGCTCTGACATCTGATTAATTTCAGGTAAGAATTCTAAACTGCAGTAGATTTTAGAGGTGTTGTAATAAATGATAAACCAGAGTACGAGTAAAAAGTGTTTAATAATAATAATAATAAAAACATCACAGCCAGATATTTATGGACCTTCCTCTCCTCCCTCTGGTGCGCATGCGTAAGCAGCGCGGCGGGTCCGTGGGTTGTGCAGATGCAGTCGCAGACCCCGTGTCTCCTGGAGAAGGAGCCCAGCGCTCGGCTGCGTTAGCGAGTCTGCGCAGACTGTCCTCCACAGACACCAGCAGAGGGTAAACCCTGCTCTCCATCCTGCGCAGACGTGTGTTCATGGTGCGCCGCAGGGCTCCGAGTTCCCGCTGCAGCATGTCGAAGCCTCGCTGCTGCGCCTCCAGCATCGCCCGATCGCCTGGCCCGGGCTGGTCGTCACGCCGCCACTGTGTGGCCTGAACAGAGTCCTCCACCTCCACCTCTATCTCTGCCCCGCCCATTGCCTCTACCTTCTCCATCTCATCCCACACCGGCTCTGGTTTGGGTGCCGACACGGTGTCGATCTGCCGAGCTGGAAAAGAGCGAGATGCTCATTTATTACTCTCACATAAGTATTGAGACAGGAAACTTTATTTGGGGTTTAATTAAAACTTTTATGACCTACATGTTAGAAGGTAAACTCTAATGTTTGCCATCATGAGCTTTTAGTAGCAGTCACTAGGATTATTTTGATTATGTAATCTGTTTTTAAAAAAATCCACAATAATGTAAGAAGGACAGCTGGACCTGTATTGTCACGAACATTACCTCAAATTAACATCAAATTGTCAAGCGATTAAAAAATAATCTAATTAATTATAAGCTCTGTGATTAATTAATCTAAATTAATCGCACATGTCAATTTTGTCTGTGAAAATATTTAAAATATTGCAGTTCAAATTAATTTTGTCGTGTCATCTCGGGTCAGCGCGATACACTTTGTTCTCTTTTCTGCGTCGTAAAGCTGCTGGACTTTGGACACGGTTGTGCTTCTCGATGGCGGTTTGTAAGTTTTGTCAGGAGATCCTACAGTATCTATAAAACCTCTGCTAACCTGCTGCGCTCTGCAGTCCAGTGCAGTTCATGCTGCAAGACAGTCAGTGACTCAGTCACAGGTAGACTTACTCAGCCTGCAGCTGAACGCCGGGTCGAGTGTGGCTTGTTGAGGCTGACTGCTAGCTCCAGCGTCAGGGGCTGTGCTAGCTCGGACCCCCGGGGTCACTGCTACATACTTTGCATGCTTTGCGTTGAGGTGATATTTCAGGCTTGAGGTACTCCGATGGTAGGAAAATTCCTTATGGCAGAAACTGCAGAGAACGACGCTCTTATCGACAGCACCGTCTGCATGTTTTTTAAATGTAAATGTTCCATTCAAGGGGCCAAGCAGTGTCTTCTCTCCTGACTCCATCACATTACAAAGCCACTGTGGGTTTTTCTTCTTTTGTCATTTTGGCAGTGTAGACCCTACTAGGCATATTACTGCCCTCCTCAGGATAGACCTAGCTAGTTCAGTCACAGTGTTAATCATGCACCATGTCACTGCGCACCACTGAACGCGATTAATCAGCGGTAATTTTTTTAACCTGCTATTTTTTCTGTGATTAATATATATTATGCCACTGTTGGGCCCTTAAACAATAAAATTAACAATGCATCTTGACCCTAATAACCTGGGATATGAAAAAAAAAACTCACAATAATTACCATTATCATTGATTACCTAGTTATGAAGGCACTTGGTAACAAAGGCTCATCAAAACTGCACAGATGACTTATCTTGTTCTTGTTTTATGGTGGTTGGCATCCAGTAAGTTAAAGACTAGTAAAATGTAAAGTTGTGTGATGAACCTGTTTATAAGGTCAGATTTTGGCACTGCATGAATCCATGGACCCAACAGTCCATGCTGGTGGAGTTGAGGTGATGGTGTGAGGACGATTTACTTTGTGCACTTTGGGCCTTTTAATACCCAATAACAGCCTGTTTGAGTGTTGTTGTTAAGCATGTGCTGTCCACAATTTATCATTCCTTATACTTCCAGAGCGATGATGCACCATTTCACAAAGCTAAAGCTATCTGAAACCGGTTTCATAAACATGACACCGAGCTCAGTGTTCTTTAGTGCAATTCCCAGTCTGAACTCATAGAACCCCTCTGGGACGTGATAGAACAGGAGATTCACAACTACATGTACTATGCAGTGATAATAAGACCTACCCACCTAACATGGACAATCTGCAGCAATTGCAGGATGTAATTATATCAAAATGGACTAGTACAGTAAAAAAAAGGACTGTACAGGGCATTATGATCTCTAAACACTCGCTGTAAAATGAATATTAATAAGTGCACTGACGATCTCAGAGTCTTTAAACATGGTACTGTCAAAGGGTTCAACTTTACCACAAGTTCTGAATTATTTCCCCGGCTGAATCTGCTCCAGATATATAGATATATTGCTGCTTTAATGAAAATCAATTCAGTTTTATCATAAGTATAACTGCATATGTTTACAGATATAAATAATATTTATGTATTTAAATAGAAGACATTTCCTGATTTATTTTTTAACTGATTATGTATAGACTTATTAGAGCAATGTAAAGTGTGTGAAGGTGTTCCGTGGGGACCTGTTTGTTTAGTGTGTGTGTGTGTGTGTGTGTGCGTGCGTGCGTGTGTGTAACTGTCTCCATGGTGCATTTTGTTGTGTGTCTGTGTATGTAAATGCAGGAGTTCAGGTTCAGCAGCAGGATCTGGAGTGATTCCTCTCTCGGTCGGGGGTGAGTGAGATTTTGTGCACATTTTTTTTACACTCGTGTCCACGAGAGCGAAGAAAGTCTGTTTTTATCCTTATAATTACATCATCTAGTTCTCCTGTGGTGCAGTAATGACAGATAATCAGTGTGATCCAGTGGAAAAATTAACTTGTACTGTTTCTCACTGATTTTCTGGAATAAATGGGGATTTTAATTCCACATGTTTTGTTCCATTTCTTATGACAAATTCTGGGCTCTTTTTCATTTCCAGCTGTTAACATCTTCATTTGATTTGGGACCTTTTCTGTCCTAATAACCTACAGTTGGCTTGAATTGTCTATCTTTTAGTTTTTTAACATAATAAAAATGTTTGAGATATTTATTTAGTTATAACACCAAACTGCCTTAAAGCAACATTTAGTGTTACAGCATCCCCGAGCTGTACATTTCTTTGCCACAACATGATTTTGTAAAGCAGCTTCAGTTATAAAGTGTGCTTTTTGTAATGCTGGTATGAAATAAATTTAACACAGACATTTAAAGTTAGTAGACGTTAGTAGTCGATCGGTGGATTAATGAATTAATGTAAGAAAATTGAAGTGGGGTTCATAAAAAGACTGTGATCATCATTTAAACTGATAAGTTCTGCTTTAAAGTACTTTACAGGGTTTTTTGCAATATTTTGCTTTTGAAACCTGAGAGATAATATTGTGTCTCTCAGTTTTCAGCTCTGTCTCAGCCATGTTTCCCTCTCAGATATCACACTGACCGCTAGTGACGTGACTAAAACAAAAACTCGCCTTTCTAAAAAATTCCTCTATCCATCTAGGAGGAACCTCTGTAGTCTGACTAGGGACAGTGGAGGCCAGTGGAGGCCAGTGGAGGCCAGTAGGGATTATTATTGTATTTATTCCCATTTTTACAACTGTGGCAGGACCTCTGTTCAACATTCACACTCACACAACGGGCAACCCTGACGGGCAGGTCATTGGACTGTGGGAGGAAACCGGAGTACCCGGAGGAAACCCATCATGAATGGGGAGAACACACACACACACACACACACACACAGGTGGGAATCAAACCCAGACCCTGGAGTGCAGGTTGCTGATGTATACAATTATATACAAATTATATATTCAGCTATTTACATGATTAAACAAATATTCTGATATGGTTTCGGGTAAAATATAAGCCGAGTTCATATTTAACGCAACTTTAACGCAGCTGAATCAAATAAATCAAAACTCCGATTCAGCCAAACGATTCGGTTCATAGGAATCGGTTCATTAAAGTGATTCGTAACTGACAACGGGATTTAATGAGCGCTGATTTTATCCAGAGTAAATCTCGGCGCAATTTTAGTCCCACCCCGGAATACCACACACGCAGGAAACACGCAGGAAACACGCAGAGACATCCTTCATCCAGCGGCTTTGTTTGATTTGATCTCCGAACCCGTGTGGTTTCTACAGAATGAGAGGAGGAGCAGGAGTCGGTGCTGCGCTTCACACACAAGGTATGTGTGTGTTTTACACCGTGTGTGTGTGTGTGTGTGTGTTTATTTATTCAACAGGAAGTGAGTGTCTCAGCGCTTTCACTTTTATTTATGACACCTAAATCCTGTCACTTCTACGCAAATTCCGTTACAGCAAAGCGCTAACTAAAGATGCTAACAACAAACACAATGAACTAATAACTGACAGAGCCACAGTGTGGAGGCGGCGCGAGCGCTTGCTTCGTAGTCGTCATGGTTACGGTGAAGCCGCGATGCGCGAGCCCGTGGCGTTCTCTGACTGTTACAACCGTTATAATTCAAACGCCCTCTGACGTCATCGTTGTTCGCCTTCATCTCCATGCGAGCGAGTTACAGACAGACACGGCTAGCAAACACATTAGCAGGCTAATAAAAGGGGTTTAAACACAACATGCTAATTTAGCTTTCTTAAAGTATTCTTAAACACTATACCATAAAAACCACAACCACAGCGTGGATAAAAGTGTGTGAAAAAAAAGTGAAGTGAATCAAGGTGTGTTTGACTTGTGCGGAAGTTTATAACCAGTGGGACGTTAGAGTTCTAACACTGGCGCTTCATCCAGCAGGATGTCCAGACCTCCAGACAGAAACACACTGAGGGCCAGAAGGGAAATGTGGACAGAGAAATTACAAGTACAATACTGAAACAATAGAAATATAACTTACAAGATTCAGGTGTCCAAAAAAAATAATGATACAATTAACTATCCACAGTAATAGAAGATATAGAGTAAAAGAAACGTAACACAGAATATGTAAATAAATAACAATAGACAGAGAAAATAAATAAATAAACGAGAAAAAAGCAAAAAAAAAATTAGTGTTTCATTGATTAAATCTGAATTTTAAGACAATAACAGAAAATTTGTGTTTTTTCTATTAGATTTAACGAGTTTAAAAGGTTTTGTATTTTACAGAGGGAAGGCAATGGTTTAGGAACTGATCTGGAAAATGTACATTTATGAGTGTAAAATTAACCCATTAAAATATAAAAATTGACAATGGGTTTGTTAATATGGTGGAAAAAATGTATTATGTCCTTTAATGTGTAATTGTAAGACTCATGAATAAAATTAAATATATAATTTTCAAGTTGCCACCACAAGTAAAAAAGAAAAGAGGAATACATTGTTCATTTTGGTTGCAGAATGTACACAGATCCACAATGTCCACATACACCGCAATTATGGAATTAACAGGATAAATTCAGTGTAATATTTTAAAGTTAACGTCTTTAACCTTTTTAGGAATAGGATACTTGTATGAAATGAGCCAAGTTTTTTTAATTATGTTATTAATTATTGAAGCCCAATAGTAAAGCCGATGCATTTGCAGAGTGACCCTCTACCATAATGAAGTCACTATACTCACAACTGAATTTGACATCAGTGTTGTTGCTGCTGGCAAAAGGACAGAAACCAGAGCTGGAGGTGGCAGGATTAGGAATGCGTGTATTAGAGAGACAGTGCAGGTAGGACGGTTTGCGGACAAGGCTAGAGAGGCCAGATTAAGATAGCTTGGACATGTGCAGAGGAGGGATGAGGGGTATATGAGCAGAATGTCGAGGTGGAGCTGCCAGGCAGGAGAAGAAAAGGGCCTAAGAGTAGGTTTATGAATGTGGTGAGGGAGGACATGCAGGAGGTTGGAGTGACAAGGGAAGATGTGGAAGACATGGATGACCCTTAACAGAAGCAGCCAAAAGAGGAAGAAGAAAGAGAAGTTATGGCCAAACCTAATAAAGAGTAAAACACATCAGGGTTCGTTGTTTAAAAAAAATAATATATGCCTTGGTGGCATGATGTGATTTGACACAAAGCAAAGTCAACGTTACTGTCTTTATTTCCCTCTAATAGTGTTGAAGCAAGAGTTTTATTCATCAAAACACCTACAGCAATTTGATAAACAATGGGAATTTAAATGAATTAATAGATGACATGCTGTGCTTTTTAATTGTTAACAATTTAACAATGAAATGCTGTGGAAAATCAGCTGGCATCAGTTTCTGTTCTCACCTGCCTTTTCGAAGCTTTAAACATATAACTTATAACTTATAACTGTTTAAACATTATCCGCTGTCCTGAGGAGTGTCCTGTAACGCAAAACCTGCTGAATGTTCAGGGTAATGTCATGCACTTGCATTTCTATTGATTTTAGAACATTTTTATAGTAATGACATGCTGTTACTTTTAATAATAAAAAATCCTGTTAGAAAGTTTTTTTCTAATAATAATAAGACATTTTAATAAAATGTTGCAGTTCGTTAATATTAAATACAGAGGGAGTATAAACTCTTAAGGTGGTTGTTCTTGTTTTTAAAAACTGTTTTTAAGATGTCTTGTTTTTAAAAACTGTTTTTAAGATGTCGCAGCTGTATATAACCACTAGAGGGCAGTAAAACTGCTGAATTCCAATTAGTCCTAAACACAACACTGTACTTTTTCTTATAGACGCTGAACCTGACACACACACTGCTGCTTTCAGTTCTGACTTTGGCAAAAAGTAAACAAACATTTCAGTTTTAGGATTTAAAATATTATGCACCAATATCACTTATACACAGAGATAATGAGTGCATAAAGCCGTCTTTTAGAAGGGCCCGGGTCGACAGGTCACCAACCCACTGATGTTTTAGACTTTTGATTTTATTAGACTGAACTATAATCCTGTTAGCAGTAGAAAGAGGGGATTACAAGATTTGCCTCTGAAACAGTCCGATCACTGTAGAAATCAGACACTTCTTTGGAACTGTCAGGAATAAAAAATCAGGTTCTATTCCAATCTGAAAAGAAGAAAACTAATAGCTGTCAAAATACTGGTAATTAATTTTGGTGCTTACAGTTTATTGTAAAATTCTGAGGGTGTTAAATTCTTTATACACACCTGTGTATAAAGGAGCATATTAGTAACCCGTTATACAGTATACCACAATATTCCACACACAGTAATGTCACTATGGAGATTATACGATATCACTGTCACTGCCCTGTGATCATACAGCCTGGAGATAACGGCGACATGTGAGTGTGTGTACTATACACATTAATATACACTGATTAAAGCCTCCACAGTCGCTGTGATTTACTAATAAAGCCCCGGCACTGAGGGTTTGTTGACCTGTCTGTTTCCACGGCAACGCAGTGGTTAGTGAGAATGTAAGTGTGTCTGTGGGTTTCATTGTGCTTGTTGAATACAGACAGGCATCTCACACAAACACACACACACACACACACACACACCATCTCTGAGACAATGGCAGAGAGTGAAGGAGAGAGAGAACGATAGATAGTGAGATGGAGAGAAAGAAAGAAAGAAAACAATGAGAGAGAGAGCACTTTTTTGCAACAAAATATATATTTTTTTGTTTTGACTTGTAGTAATGATTAATCTAATTAAATCTTTGATCAGTTATCATTAATGTTATATTCAATGTAATTAGCAGTAAATAATGAATTATATGTAAAGTGTGTGTGTGAGAGGGAGAGGGTGTGTGTGTGTGTGTGTGTGTGTGTGTGTAACGGGATGGTGGGGTGGGGTATGTGTAAATCCTCCTCCTAATCTCTCCCACACACACACACACACACACTTGGGCACCTGTGAGACAGAGCCGCGCGCTCCTAAAGGAAACGGAAATACCGGAGTGTTTATTTATTCACTGTGTTCGGACGGGGTCGGGTTGTGTTCCTCGGCTCGTGAGGTCAGTGTCCCGGTCAGTACCGTGTCCCGGATCGGCGCGGTGACAAACCGATACACCTGTGCCGCCTTTTGCGCGTGAATCCCGCCGCAAGCACGCACGCGCCCTGATGAGCGCCCCGGGCAGCCCGCGCGCAGACTCCCGACTGGAGCACGTGATTCAGGTACCGGTGCCAGAATTTCTCTGATCAAGTTTATTCATATTTATTTACTCAGTTACTCTGTTTAATCCTCAACTCTTACTGTGGCTCAGACTCTCATACTGTCTCCCTCCTGTATCTCTCTCTTACTGTCTCTCTTACTGTCTCTTATACTGTCTCCCTCCTGTATCTCTCTCTTACTGTCTCTCTTACTGTCTCCCTCCTGTATCTCTCTCTTACTGTCTCTCATACTGTCTCCCTCCTGTATCTCTCTCTTACTGTCTCCCTCCTGTATCTCTCTCTTACTGTCTCCCTCCTGTATCTCTCTCTTACTGTCTCCCTCCTGTATCTCTCTCTTACTGTCTCTCTTACTGTCTCTCTTACTGTCTCCCCCCTGTATCTCATACTGTCTCCCTCCTGTATCTCTCTTATACTGTCTCTCTTACTGTCTCTTATACTGTCTCCCTCCTGTATCTCTCTCTTACTGTCTCTCTTACTGTCTCTTATACTGTCTCCCTCCTGTATCTCTCTCTTACTGTCTCTCTTACTGTCTCTCATACTGTCTCCCTCCTGTATCTCTCTCTTACTGTCTCTCTTACTGTCTCTCTTACTGTCTCCTTCCTGTATCTCTCTCTTACTGTCTCCCTCCTGTATCTCTCTCTTACTGTCTCCCTCCTGTATCTCTCTCTTACTGTCTCTCTTACTGTCTCCCCCCTGTATCTCATACTGTCTCCCTCCTGTATCTCTCTCTTACTGTCTTCCTCCTGTATCTCTCTCTTACTGTCTCTCATACTGTCTCCCTCCTGTATCTCTCTCTTACTGTCTCTCATACTGTCTCCCTCCTGTATCTCTTACTGTCTCCCTCCTGTATCTCTCTCATACTGTCTCTCATACTGTCTCTCATACTGTCTCCCTCCTGTATCTCTCTCTTACTGTCTCTCATACTGTCTCTCTTACTGTCTCTCTTACTGTCTCCCTCCTGTATCTCTCTCTTACTGTCTCTCATACTGTCTCTCTTACTGTCTCTCATACTGTCTCCCTCCTGTATCTCTCTCTTACTGTCTCTCTTACTGTCTTATACTGTCTCCCTCCTGTATCTCTCTCTTACTGTCTCTCATACTGTCTCTTATACTGTCTCCCTCCTGTATCTCATACTGTCTCCCTCCTGTATCTCTCTCTTACTGTCTCTCTTACTGTCTCTCATACTGTCTCCCTCCTGTATCTCTCTCTTACTGTCTCCCTCCTGTATCTCATACTGTCTCCCTCCTGTATCTCTCTCTTACTGTCTCTCATACTGTCTCCCTCCTGTATCTCTCTCTTACTGTCTCTCATACTGTCTCCCTCCTGTATCTCTTACTGTCTCCCTCCTGTATCTCTCTCATACTGTCTCTCATACTGTCTCTCTTACTGTCTCCCTCCTGTATCTCTCTCTTACTGTCTCTCATACTGTCTCCCTCCTGTATCTCTTACTGTCTCCCTCCTGTATCTCTCTCATACTGTCTCTCATACTGTCTCTCTTACTGTCTCCCTCCTGTATCTCTCTCTTACTGTCTCTCATACTGTCTCTCTTACTGTCTCTCTTACTGTCTCCCTCCTGTATCTCTCTCTAACTGGTTCTCTTACTGTTTCTCTCCTGTATCTCTCTTACTGTCTCTCTTACTGTCTCCCTCCTGTATCTCTCTTACTGTCTCTCATACTGTCTCCCTCCTGTATCTCTCTCTTACTGTCTCTCATACTGTCTCCCTCCTGTATCTCTCTCTAACTGGTTCTCTTACTGTCTCCCTCCTGTATCTCTCTTACTGTCTCTCATACTGTCTCCCTCCTGTATCTCTCTCTTACTGTCTCTCTTACTGTCTCTCATACTGTCTCTCTTACTGTCTCTCTTACTGTCTCCCTCCTGTATCCCTCTCTTACTGTCTCTCTTACTGTCTCCCTCCTGTATCTCTCTCTTACTGTCTCCCTCCTGTATCTCTCTCTTACTGTCTCTCATACTGTCTCCCTCCTGTATCTCTCTCTAACTGTCTCTCTTACTGTCTCCCTCCTGTATCTCTCTTACTGTCTCTCATACTGTCTCCCTCCTGTATCTCTCTCTTACTGTCTCTCTTACTGTCTCCCTCCTGTATCTCTCTCTTACTGTCTCTCATACTGTCTCTCTTACTGTCTCCCTCCTGTATCTCTCTCTTACTGTCTCTCTTACTGTCTCCCTCCTGTATCTCTCTCTAACTGTCTCTCTTACTGTCTCCCTCCTGTATCTCTCTTACTGTCTCTCATACTGTCTCCCTCCTGTATCTCTCTCTTACTGTCTCTCATACTGTCTCTCTTACTGTCTCCCTCCTGTATCTCTCACTTACTGTCTCTCTTACTGTCTCCCTCTTGTATCTATCTCTTACTGTCTCTCATACTGTCTCTCTTACTGTCTCCCTCCTGTATCTCTCTCTTACTGTCTCTCTTACTGTCTCCCTCCTGTATCTCTCTCTTACTGTCTCTCATACTGTCTCCCTCTTGTATCTCTCTCTTACTGTCTCACATACTGTCTCCCTCCTGTATCTCTCTCTTACTGTCTCTCTTACTGTCTCCCTCCTGTATCTCATACTGTCTCCCTCCTGTCTCTCATACTGTCTCCCTCCTGTATCTCTCTTATACTGTCTCTCTTACTGTCTCTCAAACTGTCTCCCTCCTGTATCTTTCTCATACTGTCTCTCTTACTGTCTCTCATACTGTCTCCCTCCTGTATCTCTCTCTTACTGTCTCCCTCCTGTATCTCTCTCTTATTGTCTCTCTATTCCCATTTTTCCTGCTGTCTTTATCTTGCTGTTCTCTTGTACTGTCTCTCTTTTATTGTATCTGTTTCTATTCCCATGTCTCTTAACTGTGTCTCTCTCTTCCATCTCTCTCCATTTCAATGTGTCTTCCTGTCTCTATCTTACTGTTATCTCTCTCTTGCTATCTCACTTTTACTGTGTCTCTCTTCCCGTCTCTCTCTATTCCCATGGTTCTTCCTGTTCTCTATAACACTGCTCAGTGTCTCTCTTACTGGCTTTCTCATCTTTTTCACTTAAGGTATTTTTCACTTTTCCCCAATTAACAAAACTACAGCGATTCCACCACTTTTTTTATACAGTTGCAGTATACTTACATTTTTCTTTTCTTTTCTTCTTAAGGAGCTTCTGGTGTTAATGTGTTGGTGGTTGTGGAGTTTGTAGTTCTCAGGGACCCTTTAATGATGTCTACGTTTTATATGTTTACATTTTACTTCAAAGAATCAGCATGAACATGTAATAATCTAAATGAGGAACAATTTTTGTATTTAGTTAAAGTAATTTGTCTAACATGAAAAATCCCCCTAAAATAAATGCACAGTACTGAAAACTGGAAGTCTTTTAATATTTAATGTTTTCACAAACATTCCTGAAAGTTGTACTTAGTCACTCGGACTCATTATAATATCTCTTAGATCCTCGACTGATACTCGGAGCGTAAAAGACAGACAGAAGCAAACAGCACTGGGTTTCGTAAGGACGAGGTGTGAAGTTCACACAGGACAAGAGTTTATTAAGATCGTTCTGACTTTGCATAAATTAGCATGAATTGATCTTAACTTTAAGTGTAAAACATGCACAAACACAGGTTTACAAAGAAACTAATTAGAAATTAACAAAGATTATTTAATTGTGTACAACAATACTCTGGCAGGTTAGTGTACAAAAGCTCTTGTAACTTACTTAGGAAGAAACTGAAGCACCATGAATCCTGCGCTCTGATTGGTCGGAAGGTGCTGATTAATTCTCTATAACAGCAGCTCGGACATTAGTGAAGGTTTATGTTAGTGCACTCACTCTGAGACATTATGGTTTCTATAGCAACAGCTTTACGATAGGTTAAAAGTGACGTTTAGGTAAGATGTATGGAAGGAGTCTCCAGTGTGAGCACTTTGTAGCTTTTCTGACATGGTGTGTAAGGATGATTATATATGATATATAATAATAATGATGTAATCCCCTCATGCTCAGTGTTTGTGTGTGTGTGTGTGTAGTGTTGTCCTGTCGTGTCTTGCTGTACCTCTCAGTGTTCTGTTCTAAATATAAACCCCACCGCTGTGCTGCCACCTGCTCCTCACGCAGCACACTCCACCCTGATCCCAGATCAGCCTCAGTGCTTCTGATCAGCAGGATTAGAATTAGATTAGTTTAGACTGAAACAGTGCAGAAGCTGATCCTGGATCAGAGCAAAACGCGCATGA
>NC_071122.1:25837500-25855000 GCF_024256425.1 Clarias gariepinus
TTATAGCAGTTAGAATTGAACTGAAAAGGTGTGTTTGTGTGTGTGTGTGTGTGTGTGTGTGTGTGTGTGTGTGTGTGTGTGTGTGTGTGTGTTTAGCTAGAGCAGACCCTGCGTTTGGAGGCGGGGGTGATTGACAGCGACTCCCCGGAGTGTGTGAGTTTGTCTCAGCAGGTGGTGGAGCTGCGACGGCGTCTCGATGAAGAACAAAACGCTTACAAACGCAAACTTACCGCCTACCAGGAGGGGCAGCAGAGACAAGCGCAACTGGTCCAAAAACTACAGGCCAAGGTCCTTCACTCTCTCACTCACTCACTCACTCTCTCACTCACTCTCTCACTCTCTCACTCACTCACTCTCTTACTAACTCACACTCTCACTCACTCTCTCACTCACTCTCTTACTAACTCACACTCTCACTCTCTCACTCACTCTCTCACTCCCTCACTCCCTCACTCACTCTCTCACTCACTCACTCACTCACTCACTCACTCACTCTCTCACTCACTCTCTCACTCTCTCACTCACTCACTCTCTTACTAACTCACACTCTCACTCTCTCACTCACTCACTCTTTCACTCTTTCACTCACTCACTCTCTCACCCACTCATCCCCCTCACTCCCTCACTCACTCACTCTCTCACTCTCTCACTCTCTCACCCGCCTCCCTCTGATGTGATGAGTTCATGTAGTTATGGATGAGTCTGTGTGTTGGTGTGTGTTCAGGTTCTGCAGTATAAGAAGAAGTGCAGTGATCTGGAGCAGTCCCTGCTGGAGAAATCATCAGAGCATGTGAGTGTCATTTATTTACATACACACACCATACACACACCATACACACACCATATACATCATACACACCCTATACACACCATACACACATCATATACATCATACACACCCTATACACACCATACACACATCATATACACACCATACACACACCATATACATCATACACACCCTATACACACCATACACACACCCTATACACACCCTATACACACCCTATACACACCCTATACACACCCTATACACACCATACACACACCATACACACACCATACACACACCATATACATCATACACACCCAATACACACCATACACACATCATATACACACCATACACACACCATATACATCATACACACCCTATACACACCATACACACACCATATACATCATACACACCCTATACACACCATACACACACCATACACACACCATACACACACCATATACATCATACACACCCAATACACACCATACACACATCATATACATCATACACACCCTATACACACCATACACACATCATATACACACCATACACACACCATATACATCATACACACCCTATACACACCATACACACAACATATACACACCATACACACACCATATACATCATACACACCCTATACACACCCTATACACACCCTATACACACCATACACACACCATACACACACCATACACACACCATACACACACCCTATACACACCATACACACACCATATACATCATACACACCCTATACACACCATACACACACCATATACACACCATATACACACCATACACACACCATATACATCATACACACCCTATACACACCATACACACATCATATACATCATACACACCCTATACACACCATACACACATCATATACATCATAAACACCCTATACACACCATACACACATCATATACACACCATACACACACCATATACATCATACACACCCTATACACACCATACACACACCCTATACACACCCTATACACACCCTATACACACCCTATACACACCCTATACACACCCTATACACACCATACACACACCATACACACACCATACACACACCATATACATCATACACACCCAATACACACCATACACACATCATATACATCATACACACCCTATACACACCATACACACATCATATACACACCATACACACACCATATACATCATACACACCCTATACACACCATACACACACCATATACATCATACACACCCTATACACACCATACACACACCATACACACACCATACACACACCATATACATCATACACACCCAATACACACCATACACACATCATATACATCATACACACCCTATACACACCATACACACATCATATACACACCATACACACACCATATACATCATACACACCCTATACACACCATACACACAACATATACACACCATACACACACCATATACGTCATACACACCCTATACACACCCTATACACACCATACACACACCATACACACACCATACACACACCATATACATCATACACACCCTATACACACCATATACACACCATATACACACCATACACACACCATATACATCATACACACCCTATACACATCATACACACCCTATACACACCATACACACACCATACACACACCATACACACACCATACACACACCATATACATCATACACACCCTATACACACCCTATACACACCATACACACACCATACACACACCATACACACACCATACAGACACCCTATACACACCATACACACACCATACACACACCATATACATCATACACACCCTATACACACCATATACACCCCATACACACCCCATACACACCCCATACACACCCCATACACACCCCATACACACCCCATACACACATCATACAGACACCATACAGACACCATACAGACACCATACAGACACCATACAGACACCATACACACACCATACACATCATACACACCCTACACACACCCTACACACACCCTACACACACCCTACACACACCATACACACACCATACACACACCATACACACACCATACAGACACCCTATACACACCCTATACACACCATACACACACCATATACACACCATACACACACCATACACACATCATACACACCCTATACACACCCTATACACACCCTATACACACCATACACACACCATACACACACCATACACACACCATATACACACACTTGTACACACCCTATACACACCCTATACACACCATACAGACACCATATACATCATACACACCCTATACACATCATAGACACACTCATACACACCCTATACACACCATACACACACCATACACACACCATACACACACCATACACACACCATACACACACCATACACATTATACAAACTGACCATTTTGATTCATACACATTGACATTTTATACAAACTTAAATAATTATTTTGATTGTGTGAAGCTGCTTTGCGGCAATGACAATCGTTAAAAGCGCTATACAAATAAAATTGAATTTAATTATACACACCATATACACATTATACACAACCCATACACATTATACACACCATATACACACCATATACACACCATACACACACTATACACACACCATACACACACTATACACACACTATACACATTATACACACCATACCCACACCATACCCACACCTTATACACACCATATACACACCATATACACATTATACACAACCCATACACATTATACACACCATATACACACCATACACACACTATACACACACCATACACACCATATACACACCATACACACACCATACACACACCATACACACACCATACACACACCATACACACACCATACACACACCATATACATCATACACACCCAATACACACCATACACCCATCATATACATCATACACACCCTATACACACCCTATACACACCCTATACACACCCTATACACACCCTATACACACCCTATACACACCATACACACACCATACACACACCATACACACACCCTATACACACCATACACACACCATATACATCATACACACCCTATACACACCATACACACACCATATACACACCATACACACACCATACACACACCATACACACACCATACACACACCCTATACACACCATACACACACCATATACATCATACACACCCTATACACACCATACACACACCATATACACACCATACACACACCATATACACACCATACACACACCATACACACACCATACACACACCATACACACACCATATACATCATACACACCCAATACACACCATACACCCATCATATACATCATACACACCCTATACACACCCTATACACACCCTATACACACCCTATACACACCATACACACACCATACACACACCATACACACACCCTATACACACCATACACACACCATATACATCATACACACCCTATACACACCATACACACACCATACACACACCATACACACACCATACACACACCATATACATCATACACACCCTATACACATCATACACATCATACACACCATACACACACCATACACACACCATACACACACCATACACACACCATACACACACCATACACACACCCTATACACACCATACACACACCATATACATCATACACACCCTATACACACCATACACACACCATATACACACCATACACACACCATATACACACCATACACACACCATACACACACCATACACACACCATACACACACCATATACATCATACACACCCAATACACACCATACACCCATCATATACATCATACACACCCTATACACACCCTATACACACCCTATACACACCCTATACACACCATACACACACCATACACACACCATACACACACCCTATACACACCATACACACACCATATACATCATACACACCCTATACACACCATACACACACCATACACACACCATACACACACCATACACACACCATATACATCATACACACCCTATACACATCATACACATCATACACACCATACACACACCATACACACACCATACACACACCATACACACACCCTATACACACCCTATACACACCATACACACACCATACACACACCATACACACACCCTATACACACCATACACATTTACATTTACATTTACATTTAGGCATTTGGCAGACGCTCTTATCCAGAGCGACTTACAAAAAGTGCTTTAATGTTAACAACATTGGATACATACTTACACTGGGTTAACTAAGTTAATAACTAAGTACCATTAGTCCAACACAACAGTTTTTTTTTTTTTTTTTTTTTTTTTTTTTTGGGGGGGGAGGGGGGTTAGTCCAAGTACTGGAGAAACAGATGAGTCTTGAGTCGTCGTTTAAAGATAGTCAAAGTCTCTGATGTACGGACATCTAGAGGAAGTTCATTCCACCATCTAGGTGCCAGAACAGAAAAGAGCCTGGATGAATGCCGCCCTCGATCCCTGAGAGATGGTGGGATGAGGCGAGCAGTGCTGGAGGATCGGAGGCAACGTGGTGCAGTGCGTGGTGTAATTAGCGCAGAGAGGTAAGTGGGTGCTGGGCCATTTTTGGCTTTGTAGGCAAGCATCAGTGTTTTGAATTTGATGCGGGCAGCTACAGGAAGCCAGTGCAGGGAGCGGAGGAGTGGGGTGGTGTGGGAGAACTTGGGAAGGTTAAAAACGAGTCGTGCTGCTGCATTCTGGATCAGTTGCAGAGGACGAATCGTGGACAGAGGCAGGCCTGCCAGGAGTGAGTTGCAGTAGTCCAGTCTTGAAATAACAAGGGACTGAACAAGCACCTGAGTAGCCTGTGAAGAAAGAAATGGGCGAATTCTTCTGATATTGTAAAGAAGAAATCGACAAGAGCGAGTAAGGTTAGCGATGTGTGGGGAAAATGACAGATGATTGTCCACGGTTACCCCAAGATTGCGGGCGGTGGTTGAGGGAGTGATTTGGTTGTTGTCCATGGATATCACAAGGTCTTGACCTGGAGATGAGTCACAAGGGATAAACAACAGTTCGGTTTTACTGAGATTGAGCTTCAGCTGATGAGCAGCCATCCAAAATGAGATGTCTGCCAGACATGCTGAGATCCGGGTGGAAACCTGAGTGTCAGAGGGAGGAAAGGAGAGGACAAGTTGTGTGTCGTCTGCATAACAGTGGTATGAGAATCCATGCGATGATATGACCTTACCAAGAGACCGGGTATAGAGGGAGAACAGAAGAGGACCAAGTACTGAGCCCTGCGGGACACCAGTAGAGAGTCTACGTGGGGCAGATGTAGATCCCCTCCATGTTACCTCATATGACCTATCTTTAAGGTAAGAAGCAAACCATTGCCACGCTGTTCCACAAATTCCAAGGCTTGTAAGAATAGATAATAGAATCTTGTGGTTCACGGTGTCAAATGCAGCTGACAGGTCCAGGAGGATGAGGACAGATGAAAGTTTAGCAGATCTAGCAGCATGGAGCTTCTCAGTGACTGACAGAAGGGCAGTCTCTGTGGAATGTGCCACTTTGAATCCAGATTGGTTTGGGTCATTAAGGTTGTTCTGTGAGAGATAAAGAGACATTTGATTATAAACCGTTCTTTCAAGAATTTTGGAAATAAAAGAGAGCAGTGATACCGGGCGATAGTTATACACACACCATACACACACCATATACATCATACACACCCTATACACACCATACACACACCATACACACACCATACACACACCATACACACACCATACACACACCATATACATCATACACACCCTATACACATCATACACACCATACACACACCCTATACACACCATACACACACCATACACACACCATACACACACCCTATACACACCATACACACACCATATACATCATACACACCCTATACACACCATACACACACCATATACACACCATACACACACCATATACATCATACACACCCTATACACATCATACACACCATACACACACCATACACACACCATACACACACCATACACACACCCTATACACACCCTATACACACCATACACACACCATACACACACCATACACACACCATATACATCATACACACCCAATACACACCATACACACATCATATACATCATACACACCCTATACACACCATACACACATCATATACACACCATACACACACCATATACATCATACACACCCTATACACACCATACACACACCATATACATCATACACACCCTATACACACCCTATACACACCATACACACACCATACACACACCATACACACACCATATACATCATACACACCCAATACACACCATACACACATCATATACATCATACACACCCTATACACACCATACACACATCATACACACACCATACACACACCCTATACACACCATACACACACTTATACACACCCTATACACACCCTATACACACCATACAGACACCATATACATCATACACACCCTATACACATCAAAGACACACTCATACACACCCTATACACACCCTATACACACCCTATACACACCATACACACACCATACACACACCATACACACACCATACACATTATACAAACTGACCATTTTGATTCATACACATTGACATTTTATACAAACTTAAATAATTATTTTGATTGTGTGAAGCTGCTTTGCGGCAATGACAATCGTTAAAAGCGCTATACAAATAAAATTGAATTGAATTGAATTTAATTATACACACCATATACACATTATACACAACCCATACACATTATACACACCATATACACACCATATACACACCATATACACACCATACACACACTATACACATTATACACACCATACCCACACCATATACACACCATATATCCACCATACACACACCATATACACACCATATACACACCATATATCCACCATACACACACCATACACACCATACACACCATACACACCATATACACCATATACACGCCATATATCCACCATACACACACCATACACACCATATACGCCATATACACGCCATATACACGCCATATACACGCCATATACACGCCATATACACACCATACATACACCATATACACACTATACACACTATACACACACCATACACATTATACACACCATACCCACACCATACCCACACCATATACACACCATATACTACGGTGGCCCTGAAGTGCAAAACAAATTAACAAAACTAAAAACAAAATAACAAAACCCAAAACAAAATAACAAATTCAAAACCAAATTAACAAAACAGAAAACAAAATAACTAATATCTGACTGGCCGAGAAGTGCAATACAAATTTACAAAACAGAAAACAAATTAAAAAGCAAATAACAGAACCCAAAAGTATTTTTTTGGGGGGGAGTTTTGTTGTTTTGCTTTTGTTTTTGTTATTTTGTTTTCGGATTTGTTAATTTGTTTTGCACTTCAGGGCCACCGTAATATACACACCATATATCCACCAGACACACACCAGACACACACCAGACACAATATACAGACCCTATAAACACCATACAGATCATATAAACACCATAAACACACCATACACACTTCATACACATCATACACACCATACACACCTATACACACCCTATACATCTTACACATATTCATTATACACACCATACACACAGCATACACATCATACACACCATACACACCATGTTCATCATACAAACCATACACACACCATTCACATCATACACACACCATACACACCATATATCCACCATATATCCACCATACACACATATACACATCATACACATCATACACACCATATACACACCATACATACACCATACATACACCAGACACACACCAGACACACACCAGACACACACCAGACACATTATACACACCCTATAAACACCATACAGATCATATAAACACCATACACATCATATACACATCATACTCACCATACTCACCATACACACACCATACACACCCTATACACACCATACACACACCATACACACATCATACACACTATACACATCACACACCATATACACACTATACACACACCATACACACCATATTCATTATACAAACCATACACACACCATTCACATCATCCACACCCTATACACACCCTATACACACCCTATACACACCATATACACACAATATACAAACTATTCACACCATACATACTGTGCACACCATATACATAATAACACCATACACATCTTATACATCACACACACCATACACACCATATACACATCATATACACATCATATACACACTGTTCACACCATATACTTAATAACACCATACACACCATATGCATTATACACACTATACACATACACACCATACAAACAATATACTGTACACCCTATACACATCATACACATCAATCACATCAATTACACACACCGTACCCACTGCACACACCATACACATTATGTACAGTATACATCACACACATCATACACACTATGCCCACCAGATACACATCCTACACGTGTGTATGTACATACAGTATATCACAGTATATGTGTTTATTTTACAGAGTGTGTGTGAAAAGTCCACTAACGGTCAGGATGAGTGCAGCAGTGAGCTGGAGACGGTCCTTATCCGCCTTGAGGAAGAGCAGCAGAGGTCTGAACACCCACACACAAACATGTGCACACCCACACACACACACACACACACACACACACACACACACACACTGATCCACACTCTTTTCTGTTTTGTCCTGGTGAGCAGGAGCAGCAGTCTGTCGGCGGTGAACGCGATGCTGCGTGAGCAGCTGGAGCAGGCCGGACTGGCCAATGAGGCGCTGAGCCAGGACATCCGCAGACTCACTGCTGATTGGACCAAAGCGAGGGAGGAGCTGGAGCAGAAGGAGTCTGATTGGAGGAGAGAGGAGGAGGTTTGATTATTTCTCTAATGAGATGAACTTTGTAGTGGACTGTTTCCTAAAAATATCAGTTTAACTAATTCAAATTCAATTTCAAATTTAAATTTTATTTGTCACATACACAGTCATACACAGTACAATGTGCAGTGAAATGCTTAGACAACTGCTCGTGACCTAAGAATAAAAGAATAGGAATAGGAACTAAATATGAAAATGTAAATAAAGGGTAAGTTTAACTAGGGAAGAATAAAATAAAATATACAAATAAAAGTTAAAAATAAAATAACTGTACACAAAAAAACACAATAAACTACTTCCAATAATAATAACATTTACGCAGGTGAAGTTAAATTATTCTAAAATAAAAACCCTTTTCCTCCTGATGTTTTCCGCTTTTTCACAGTCGTTCCATAACTACTTCAGCAGCGAACACAGCCGTCTGCTCACACTGTGGAGGCAGGTGGTCAGTTTCCGCAGGAGTGTGTGTGAGATGAAGAGTGCCACTGAGAGGTTTGATTTCACACACACACACACACACACACACACCAAATTCAAATTCAAATTTTATTTGTCACATACACAGTCATACACAGTACGAAATGTAGTGAAATGCTTACACGACCGCCATTGACCCTAAAAGAGAATTAAAGTTTACAATAAGAAATAAATATGAATAAAAGAAATACGATAGAAAATTTAATAGAAAAATTAAATTAAACTAGGAAAAATAGAACTAAAAATAAAAATAGAAATATGATGTACATAAAAATAGAAATATACTGTACAAATAGAAATATACTGTACTGGTGTGCAAATATGCATAGAACAAAGTGTCTTTGTGCAGAGGTTATTAAAGTGTCTTTGTGCACTGGTCCAGGATGTAAACGTAAACATGTAGTGTAGTTGTGAAGGTAGGTGTGCGTGTAATTGTCCATAGTGTCCATGGATGTAAAAAGATTGATTGATTGATCAATTGTGAAAAGATTGTGTTAGTTCTGCATAGTGGCCCAACACCGCACCGTACCCCAGCACACACTCTGTTAGTGAGATTATAATCGTGTCGTCTCAGGGATCTGTCAGTGATGCGGAGCGAGCTGGCCCAGGCGGCTCAGAGCGTGCAGCTGCAGTGTGTGTGCGTGTGTGTGGCGGTGCGGAGTCGTGAGGACGGTTCGGCGCTGGTCCTGGAGCGCGAGGCGGCTCAGCGCGTCACACTCGAGCAGCTGCTCCGAGAGAAAGAGAACGAGATCACAGAGAGCCATTCAGAGAGAGACAAACTCCACGACAGGTCTGTAAATAATAACAGTGTGTGTGTGTGTGTGTGTGTGAGAGAGAGAGACAGAGAGGACCTTCATAATGACCTATCCTGGGTTCGTGTGAAGTTTTCATATTTATATGTGCTTTTCATTACTGTCCCTGTATATACTGTAAATTGTGTGTGTGTGTGTGTATTCTCAGGCTTTTACACGCAGAGAGAGAGATGGAGAGACTGCGAGCTCGAGTAGACGAGAGAGAGAGTGAGATCGCGTCACTCACACGGAGCCTGCAGGTGTGTAGAATTCACCTCACCTCTAATTCCCTTTCATCTCAACAATTAACACTTCACATTCACCTTTTATCCTGAACGTGTGTGTGTGTGTGTGTGTGTGTGTGTGTGTAGGAGCAGAGCGGGGATGAAGAGTCAGAGCTACACACACTTCGCACTCATACTAACTCTCTGTTGGACACACTCAGAGACATCGCACAGGTAACACACACACACACACACACTCACACACACACGTCACAGAACACTCAGTAAATATCACCTTTCTCCTCTTGCTCCGTTCACTCTCTTGCTCCGCCCCCTGCGCTGTAGGTGATGATGTCAGATTCAGACTCGGGCGTGTTCGGCTCCTCGGCGGAGGCGGAGTCAGAGGACAGCGTTTTATTGCCGTTAATGCGCTCCTCCACCTCGTCGCCACAGCGATCATCGTCTCCATGGCGACCACCCACCCTGCCCCTGCCCGAGTCTGCCCTCTCAGCTGTGCGCGCCATGGCAACCAGTCGGAACCTACAGCTCCAGGTATACACTCACCTCACACACACACCCACACACACACTGTATAAACTTCTGTACTGTTGTGTGTGTGTAACATTTATTAAACATAAAATTATATACAAAAATAAAATGTTCGTCTGCAGGAGGTAAAAGGTCGTCTGCAGTCGGCGCAGTCGTCTGTCCAGCAGCTGCGCAAACAGCAGGGGGAGGCGGAGTCAGGCAGGAGGGAGGTGGAGCTACGTCTGCAAGCCGCGCAGGGCGAGAGGGACGAGGCCCAGAGAGAGAGAGAGACAGCGGTGAGAGAGAGAGAGCGTCTGCGCCAGGAGAGAGACAAACTCCTCAGGTTCTCCCTCACACGCGTCTCCACCCGCACATTTATTCTCATAAACATTCAATTACACTTTTTTGCGTTGGTGCATCTTTAATGATTGTCTTTCCCATGCGCTCTCTTTCGGTTACAGTGAGAAGGAGTGTGTGCAGCAGTCTGTGCAGGCTTTGCAGACGAAACTGCAGCTGCTTCAGATGGACTGCGAGAGACTGCAGCAGGCTGCGGCGTCTGCGCAGAGAGAGAGGGATCATGAACGAGTGGAGAGAGAGGCAGCCGTGCAGGAGAGGGAGCGCGCCAGAGCAGAGACTGAGAGAGTGTGCGTCTCACACACACACACACACACACACACACACATTACTGCACAGTGGGACTCGTTACTCCTCACACCTCCCAGCTGTTTGTTAGTCGTCAGCGACAGGTTTAAGGTCCTTTCTCACGGGGCCCACAGCGCCAACCTGACGAGGCTGAGGCTCGAACCTCCGACCTTTAGATCAGTAACTCAGAGCCTTAACACACTGAGCCACCACTAGTCCCTTTTTTTTTAGTCATTCTGTCTGTCTCACTGTCCCACTGTCTGTCTGTCCCTCTGTCTGTGTACAGTCAGTCTCAGATGGAGCAGAGCGAGAGTCGCTGCAGCTCTCTGCGCTCTGAACTGGCTGCAGTAAAGGAGTTTCTCCAGCAGGGGGAGATAGAGAGACAACTGTTCCAAACTGAAAAGAGCCACCTGACTGATACTCTGAGTAAGGTAAGCCCCATGCCCGTACACACACACACACACACACACACTTTTCTCTGTGTGTACCCAGCTGTGTGTGTGTGTGTGTGTGTGTGTGTGTGTGTCCTCCGTTCAGGTGGAGTCCAGTAACGCTGAGCTGATGGTGCTGATGGCGAAGCTGCGCTCTGAGGAGGCGTCACTGCGAGACTCTCTGGCCAAAATGAGCAGCTTAAACGAGGGACTCGCGCAGGACAAAGCAGACCTGAACACCATCATCATCCAGGTAAGACACACACAAATAAACACACACACACTCAGACACACACTCAGACACACACACACACACACACACACACACTGCTCTCTGCATGTACCCAGCTGGAGGAGGAGCGGAGTGTGCTGCAGGGTCAGAAGCGAGAGGCGGAGCAGGAGAAGCTGACCATCAGAGACGAGCTTGTCCGACTGGAGCAGGACCGACTGGAGCTGGACTCCGCCCGCCTCACTCTCCACCAATCGCTGCAGGAGTCTGAGCAGGCCAGGGCGGGGCTGGAGGCGGAGCTTCAGATGCTGCGGATGGACAGACAAAAACTGCAGGAGAAAGTTACACAGGTGAGTGTGATTGTGTGTGTGTGTGTGTGTGTATGCGTGAGTGAGTGTCTCTTCTACTGTCCGTCTTTCTGCCTGTCCTATTTTCTATCTCTGTCTGTCTGTCCCTCCCACTGTCTGTGTCTCAGCCTTGTCCTTACACACACGTCTGTCTGTGCTTTAGCTGTGTGGTGAGGTGAGCTCTTTGGGGGCGGAGCTCGGAATCATACGCGGCGAGGGGGAGAGAAGGGGTGTGGCTCTGGAGGAAGCCGGGCGGACTAGGGCGGAGCTTGCTCGCGAGAGGGCGGGGCTTGTGGTTCAACTCACAGCGTCTGAGAGAGACAACGCCACACTGACGGAGGAGCTCGCTGCGTTCAGGTGCAGTTATGGATTACATTTTTTTTTTTTTTTGATCAAAGTCTTTTTTTATTGGAAATATAAACAACTTACATATACATACATACATTTTTTTATAGCCGTACCCTTCCCCCCACCCCACAAAAAACTACAACAACAAAAAAAAAAAGCCAGTCAGCAGAAAAAGAAAAAAGGAAATAAATAAATAAAGTACACATCAAACAGAAAAGGAAGCGAAGCAAGTATTAGAAACAAAGACTAAAAAAGAAATCTTTTATTACAGATCTAATTGATCTGCATCTATATTTTTAAAATGGCTTATATATGGTTGCCAGGCATAATAAAATTCCTGAGTTATGGATAAAATTTTCATAATTTTTAAACAGATTTATTGTTTTGGCTTTATTTATATTTACCTGTATTTATAAATTCGTGAAGTGCCGTTGTCATGGCAGTAAAACACCGGCTGTAGTTAAAGAATAAACTTTGAGAGAAGGACCTATAGAAAATATATTGTGTGTGTGTGTGTGTGTGTGTGTGTGTGTGTGTAAGGGCGGAGAGGGAGGCGTTGGAGGCGAGTCTGTTCGAGGTGCAGCAGCAGCTGATGCAGTCAGACTCACGCAGAGAGCAACTAGAGAACGAAATCATCAACCTGAGAGCACGACATGACAACACTGCAGGTACACAGAAAGAGAGACCACGCCCATAACTGTCTGTCTGTCTGTCTCTCTCTCTCTCTGTGCTTATTACCTCTCTCTCTCTCTCTCTGTCTGTCTCTCTGTGTGTTTACCCGTCTCTCTGTCTGTGCAGCGGAGCTGAAGCGTGTGCGTGCGGACGGCGAGATGTCTGCGGCTCAGAGTGAGAGAGAGAGACAGGCTCTAAAACAGGAGCTGATTAACACTCAGCATGAGGCTCAGCTCTCGCTCCGTAATGCACTCTCTGACCACCAGGAGGAGCTGGAGAGACTCTCCAACGAGAAGGTCAGTACAGTGAAACCTCAGATTGCTGCTAATGTGGTTTACGAGTGTATTAAAAAGATTTTTTAAATAAATTTTGACTTGAAAATGAACAAGTCTTGGTTCACGAGCACAGAGTGTCATGTATCACGCATGCGTTTCTTGTTTTGATGCCGAGCATCACGTGATCACAACTGAGGCAACGGTTTTGTGGGTAATCGTCTCACCTGCTGGGTCTTTGTGCGCGTCTCTCACTGGTATAATCAACATCTGTGCACGCCTGTACTGTTTACCATAACACTGTGACCACGTGTGTGTGTGTAAAACATATTTTATTTTGTGCGTACAGCGTGCATGTACTGTTTCTTATAACACACGTGTAAGCACGTGTAAAGCAAAAGCAAGTCTTATTAGAAGGTTAAAAATCCATTTTCTCACTCAGCTTGTCACACTCTCTCTCTCGCCTTTAGCGTGTGTGTGTTTGTAAACCGGCACAGTGTCTAATTACATGCGTGCACACACATAACGACAGACTCACTTTACCACCTCTCTCTCTCTCTCTCTCTCTCTTTCTCTCCTTTTCACTGAAACGAAGCCGACTTGCCGCTACTGTGACCTCACCTAATGCTTGTGTTTTTAGATTCGTAAAAATAGTTTCCAGTATGAAGCAACCTTTTAATTTTAATACCTACATCATCACTGTGTAACGCATCACTTTATACAGTCAGGAGGATGGATCACAAGTGGTTTTTAGACACTCAGTAATGTGTGTGTGTGTGTGTGTGTGTGTGTGTGTGTGTGTAGGAGGCTCTGCGATGCAGTCTGCAGGCCGAGCAGGATGAGGCGCTGCGGCGCGTGAGAGAGGAGATGGACGCGCGTCTGCAGAAGATGGAGCGAGAGCGGGAGGAGCTGCAGGAGGAGATTCGGGCGTTACAGCACGCGCGGGATCAGAGCCTCCTGCAGGCCGAGAGCGACAAACAGCAGGTGAAGCTCACGTCCCCATACGCAGAGGTCCTCACCGCATCAGTGGAGGATCGAAACAGGTTCACATTCAGTGTTTATTTACCCTGTGTGTGTGTGTGTGTGTGTGTGTGTGTGTGTGTGTGTGTGTGTACGGCTCTGTAGGCGCTCTCGCTGAAGGAGACGGAGAAGGCCATGCTGTCAGAGAGAGTGTGCCTCCTACAGGCCGAGCTGGGCACTGCAAACCTGGAGCTGGAAAAACTGACAAGAGAAACACATCACCTGAAGGAGCAGGAGAGGGTGAGGGAACACACACACACACACACACACACACACACACACACACACACACTCGCGCACACACACAAGATTTTTAATGTATAGTAAGATGGATCTTCTGGTTTTCCCTCTTGATTTGTCTGGGGTCTAATTGTGTGTGTGTGTGTGTGTGTGTGTGTGTGGCAGGCTGCAGTAGGAGCCATGAACACTGAGCTGCAGGAGCTGCGCGTGCAGCTGGAGGACACGGTGAGCTCTAACAGACGTGAGCTGCGCAGACTGCAGGAGAACTGCACAGAACAGCAGATACGAGCAGACAACGCACTCAGAGAGGTCTCTCTCTCTCGCGCACACACACACACACACACACATACACACACACAGCAAAACTTCATATCAGTTCTCTATTTTTAAGCAGTAATGATAACACTCTCTCTCGCGCGCTCAGCTGGAGGAGTGTCGCGCTCTTCTCTCGTCCAGCGAGGAGAGCCGGGACGCCGCGAGACGAGACCTCTTGGAGATGGACAGGCGTCTGAGCCATTCACGTGACGTGGGGGAGGGGCATCGGCGAGACGCGGTGGAGCTACGGCGCTCCCTTGGTGATGTCACGAAAGAGAAGGACGCCCTGAATCAATCGAACGGCCAGCTGAGGGAGGCGCTGAGAGCGGCAGAGGGCGAGCGGATCAGGTGTGTATCGTAAATTTCACTGACACTCGTGTAACGTATGATAGAGGATCAGTGTTAGATTAGACGTGTGTACTGATGGGACTGGATCAGT
The DNA here is from genome assembly GCF_024256425.1 of Clarias gariepinus. Classification (NCBI taxonomy): domain Eukaryota; kingdom Metazoa; phylum Chordata; class Actinopteri; order Siluriformes; family Clariidae; genus Clarias; species Clarias gariepinus. Next base: position 25,854,188 of record NC_071122.1, read on the forward strand.
GTGAAGCGTCAGTGTGAGGAGAAGGAGCAGCGCGTGGTCGTGCTGGAGGAGACCCTGGCGTCTGCGCAGAAGGAGGTGGGGGATCTGCGCAGCTGTCTGCGTGAGGTGGAGCGATCGCGACTGGAGGCCCGGAGAGAACTGCAGGAACTGCGCAGACAGGTCTCTCTCTCTCACACACACACACACACACACACACACACACACACATGGGGAATCATCAGGGAATCACAGTTTGTGTGTGTGTGCAGGTGAAGGTGGTGGATGTCGAGCGGGAGCAGAAAGCCAGAGAAGTGGCAGAGCTCCAGACTCGTCTCTCACTGGAGGAGCAGAAGGAGGAGGAGCGAGGGAAGGAACTCTTCTCCATCAAACAGAAACTCACCGAGGCAGAGGCAGCCAGGAACTCCCTCAGAAAAGAGGTGCAGAGAGAAAACACACACACACACACACACACTCACACACATTTTAAGCAGTTACACAGGCTGTTTACTGTATGTGTGTGTGTGTGTGTGTTCTGTCTCCCCAGCTGTTGTGTGTGCAGAAGCGTCTGAGCGACAGCGAGAGCGGTCGTCGCGGACTCGAGCGGGAGTTGAGCGCTCAGCTGCAGGAGGCGCGCGGCTCTGAGAAGAAGCTGCAGGACGAACTGAGGAACCTGAGCCTGCGTGCGCAGACCGGGGTCGAAGCGTCTGCGCAGACGCAGCTGCAGCTCAGCGAGGTACAGGGACGCCTCAACGCCACGGAGGCAGAGCTGACGCGGTCCGAGGCCGCACGCCGCGACCACGAGTTCCGATTGGCCAGCTTGCAGTCGGCACTGAC